>NW_028317968.1:13717500-14017500 GCF_062004578.1 Staurois parvus
CACAGCCTGCTGCTCCACTTCCGGGTAGGAGAGTCAACGTCACATCCGGTGAACGTGCTGAAGTCACATACGGCCACGCCCTGATGTGTTTCATCATTACGACTTCCTCCGAGGGTGTGGACTATAGTTTTTTCACTGTAAACCAAGAAATCCTGGTCTTGTTAAATTGACACCTGCTGTTCCTGTGAATAATTCATGTGTATGGTAAGTGCAGTCAATCAGAGCTGTCCTAATGAATGGGCACCCCTGGACAGTGGTCAGAGGCCCCAGGTGCATTGGGGGCCCCATGACAATTTTGCATTACATCATACTTGCCAATTGTCTTGGATTTGCTGGGACAGCCACGCTTTCAACTAAGCTGTCCTGTGATGGCCATGTCCTGGACAGCGTCCCCCGGAATCTGTACTGTGCCCTCCTGATCCCAGTATTGTGCCTTCCTGACTCCCCCCCCCCCCCCCGTACTGTGCCCTTCTGCCTCCTCCCTGTACTGTGCCCTTCTGTTGATTAGTCTCTGATTTATGGCATTTTTTCTTATTGTTTAAAACTGACTTTATTAAAAGTATATGTTTAATTCTATCAACTATGTATACTTTAATTCCTGAGAGTGGGTGCGTATATTGAGGCAGGCTGGTGTGGGCCCCAGTGCATTACTTTGCCCAGGGGCCCATGATGCAATTAGAATGGTCCTACTGCTACTTGCTGTCCTGCCAGTTGATGTGATTTAGTAAATTATAGCAGAAAAACTATGGAGTGCAGAGATTTTGTTTCCTTCATGAATCCCATTAACACATTTGTATGACTTCAGTGTTTGATATCCGATAATATTCTTTATTCTGTAATATCTTGTGTTAAGTCTTTCACATGACAAATATGTTGTAAGATGTGGTTATTACCTAATATCTTTCAGGAAACGCTCTGTCTTTTCTTTGCTGCATGCACGGTAACATTTTTAAAAGCTGAACTACAGTTAAATTTTTTTTATGCAGTATGTAAGAGTAAGTTACTGTGTCCTCATTGGGGAAATTTCCTCACACTTACTGTCCTATTGACACCATCAAAAGTAATACAAGGGTGCGGACGCCTCCCAACACAAAAAATGTTCTCTGTACCTATCTGTGAAATATTATTTGGACAGGAAGAGAGAGTAAATATGCCCGAAGGGGACACAGATGGCAGTAAAAAGAAAGAAAACAATAAAGACTCTTATCTGTCCCACTAAAACTGGGTGGAATTAAGCGTTAATCTTTCACTCGGCTCAGATGCGATCCAAAAAGTGTAGATTTGTATGTAATCTATAAAGGCATTATTTCCAATGCTCGCTGTTCACATATATGTGGTACAACTTTGATCCAGTCCAAAAAAAGGATCCTGGGCAAGTTTACTGCAGGTGTGGTGCGAATTTAATCTCCTGCTACTCCCCTCAAAACTCGCATTCAATTCACACCTGTCACAGCAGAAATTGAGCTGTGCTAGCGCGCTGTGAAACCGCATCAGATTCGCACCACATCAGTGTGAACCGGCACTTAGGGTTTTTCCAGTATTGGGCAGAACATATACAGTATTTCTGACAGATACAAGCAGGATCCTTTTGTAGGGATCTAAATGTAAGACAGAGAAGCAGAAAAAGTAATTGATATAGCTGCCAATATAACAAAAAAAAAAGACGTAAATGGAAAAAATCTGGAGTGAAAATCTTTATGGCTGCTGTGGTGATTGGGATGTCTGCCTTTACATGCACATGAACTTATGGCAGTCTTAGTCTGTAGGGTTCAATATTGAGTTGGCCAACCCTTTGCAGCTATAACAGCTTCAACTCTTCTGTCCACAAGGTTTAGGTGTGTCTATGGGAATGTTTGACCATTCTTCCAGAAGTGCATTTGTGAGGTCAGGCACTGACGGCGGATGAGAAGGCCTGGCTTGCAGTCTCCACTCTAATTCATCCCAAAGGTGTTCTGTCAGATTGAGGTTGGGACTCTGTGCAGGCCAGTCAAGTTCCTCCACCCCAAACTTGCTTATCCATGTCTTTATGGACCTTGCTTTGTGCACTGGTGTGCAGTCATTTTGGAACAGGAGGGGCCATCCCCAAACTGTTCCCACAAGGTTGGGAGCATGAAATGTTCCAAAATGTCTTGGTATGCTGATGCCTTAAGAGTCCCTTCACTGGAACTAGGGGACCAAGCCCAACCCCTGAAAAACAATCTCACACCATAATCCCCCCTCCACCAAAATTTACACTAGGCTCAATGCAGGCAGGAAAGTACCGTTTTCCTGGCAACTGCCAAACCCAGACACATCCATCGGATTGCAAGACAGAGAAACATGATTCATCACTTCAGAGAACACGTCTCCACTGCACTAGAGTCCAGTGGATGCGTGCTTTACACCACTGCATCTGATGCTTTACATTGCATTTGGAGATGTAAGGCTTGGATGCAGCTGCTCAGCCATGGAAACCCATTCCATGAAGCTCTCCATATACTGTTGTGCTAATTCTTCTGCACACTGTGCGCTTCAGCATGCGCTGCCCCGCTTGTGGCTGAGTTGCTTTTGTTCCCAGTTGCTTCCACTTTGTAATAATACCACTAACAGTTGACCCTGGAATATTTGGTAGCAAGGAAATTTCACGGATGGACTTATTACACAGGTGGCAACCTATCACGGTACCACGCTTGAATTCACTGAGATCCTGAGAGCGACCCATTCTTTCACAAATGTTTGTAGAAGCAGTCTGCATGCCTAGGTGCTTGATTTTTTACACCTGTGGCCATGGAGGTGATTGGAACACCTGAATCCAATGATTTGGAGGGCTGAACCAATATTTTTGGCAATATAGTGTATATATATATATATATATATAATAGATTGTAAAATAGGTAACTGTAGTGGTAGGTAGTGATATTTTAGAAAATTACCTAAATAATATAATGATGACCCTTTCATCATAAAAGGTGTGATTGTGTCATCCTTCTACATTACTTAATGTGATACAGGCATATATAGCACGGACAGGGGCGGACTGACAACTCATGGGGCCCCCGGGCAATAGGGGATCATGGGGCCCCTGTGTCCTTGCCCAAATTTAAAAAAGCCTATGAAAAAGGTACCAGGAGCATCTCATGGGGCCCCCTACTGACCCCGTGCCCTCGGGCAGTGCCCAAGCTTCCAAATGGTCAGTCTGCCCCTGAGCACGGATAAAAAATCTATAGCATTCATGATAAGCAGGACTTGTCACTAAAACAAAAAGTCTTTTTTCTAAGAAAGACACTTGTGCAGAGTAGACAGCGATTAATAAGTGTTTTTTCATGTATTTTTCTATTATATTCAACTATACAACAAAATAGTGCATGCTTAACCACCTCCCGCCCGCCATATAGTAATATGACAGGCGCAAGGTGGCTCTCTCTTTCTGGGAGGATGTCATATGACGTCCTCCTATTCTCACTGCGCATGCGCGGCTCAGGGAGCGCGCAGCGCGGCGATCGGCGGTGCCCTGTGTCCCTAGGACACAGCGGATCACCGATCACAGAAAGAGCCGAAGATGTCGGCTCGGTCATGTGATCAGCTGTGTCCAATCACAGCTGATCACATGTAAACAGGGAAATGTCGGTTATCGGCATTTCTCTCCTCTCGAGCTGTCACGCTGACAGCTCGAGAGGAGAGGAGAGCCGGTAATCGGCTTTCCGCGGAGGGGACATGTACACTGATCATCAGGGCACTGATGATCAGTGTGCCCTGATAATCAGTGTGGCCCCAGAAGTGCCACCTGTCAGTGTCCATCAGTGCCAGCAGTCAGTGCTCATCAGTGCCTCGTGCCAGTGCCCATCAGTGCCACATATCAGTGCCTACCAGTGCACATCACACATATCAGTGCCCATCTGAGCTGCCTTTCAGTGTCACCCATCAGTGCCAGTCAGTGCCACCTATCAATGCCAATCAGTGCCACCTATCAGTGCTGCCAATCAGTGCCAGTCAGTGCCGCCTATCAGTGCCAGTCAGTCCCACCTAACAGTGCCAGTCAGTCCCGCTTAACAGTGCCAGTCAGTGCCGCCTAACAGTGCCAGTCAGTGCTGCCTATCAGTGCTGCCTATCAGTGCTGCCAATCAGTGCCATGTATCAGTGCTGCCTTTCAGTGCCCATCAGTGATGCCTGTCAATGCCCATCAGTGCCACCTACCAGTGCCTCCTCATCAGTGCCACCTATCAGTGTCCATCTGTGCAGCCTATCAGTGCCCATCACTGCAGCCTCATTAGCACACATCAGTGAAGGAGAAAAATCACTTATTTACAAAATTTTATAACAAAAACTAAGAAAAAACATTTTTTTTTCAAAATTTTCAGTGGTTTTGGGTTTGTTTAAGAAAAAATAAAAAACCCAGAGGTGATTAAATACCACCAAAAGAAAGCTCTATCTGTCACAAAAAAATGATAAAAATTTCATATAGGTACAGTGTTGCATGACCGCGCAATTGTCATTGCTGAAAGCTGGAAATTGGCCTGGGCAGGAAGGGGGTATAAGTGCCCAGTAGGCAAGGGGTTAAACAGTAAATATCTTATTTTTGAATATGAAAAACAGGCCAAAATTCAATGCAATGTCTTATTGTATCTCTAAAGTACGTATTTTTGAATCATTTTGGACGACCACATAATAGCTTTATTTTTTGCTCATATACAATGCTTCACAGAGGTATTAGCTTCATCTGGCTTTTGTACATTTTTGAAATGTTAGAAACCTAAAATGGATTTAATTGGGTTTTTGTCTCTAATCTGCAAAAAATATGGCAAAGTTGAAAAAAATCTACATTATCTCTTTGCAGTTTTTAAAGTATTTATCTCCACAGAAAAAAACCTCTAAATAAACTGTGGTACAACGAAGTGACTTAAAAAAGTCAAATATTTAGTTGAATGTAATTGTATGTGGAAATTAAAGTGGCTCGTAATCTCAAAATAAATACACCTTTCTAGAAGGCCTCATAGCTTGTTAGAAAACAAATCTCACTGAATATCGTCATAAGGACCACAAAGCTATTAAAGCAAATCTCTGATGAAGATCTGGAGAAGCATTTGGATCAAATTATAAAAAATATATCAAGCATTCACAATCTCCTGGAACACTGTTAAATTCATTAATAAAAAAATAGAAGATTTATGACACAGATGCTACCCTACCTAGAGGTTGTCCACCACTGGTTATTGTAGAGGTGCTGATCCAAAGTCACATGGGACAATGCTTCACAAGGTTGGCTTTCATGAAGGAATAACAAGAAGAAAGCCATTGCAAAAGCAAAAGAGCACTAATCCAACACTGGTCATTACCAAAAGAACACCATAGTGATTGTAGCATGATACTGATAGAAATTTTACCAGCAAGGACTGCACAATTGAGTAGGACCGATAAAAGCTAGATGGAGCCAAATACAAGGCAATTCTAGAAGACATTCTCTGAGGTAAAGTGTTACATTCTAGGACAGTGACTCCAAACACACATCCAAGACTGTACCAAAAAGTAAACCAAGAAGAGTTCCTGACAATGTGCAGACCTCAAAATAATCCATGGAAAGACATGAACTTTTCTGTTTGCCAGTGGTCTCAATCCAATTTGACAGAGTTAAAGCATTTTTTTCTAGGCAAAATTGTCCTTGCAAAATTTGTATAAACCTTGTCTTCAAAACTTACCTATAAAAACTAACAGCTGTAACCACATCCAAAGGCGGTTCTACAATTATAGTGAATAATTAATGCAACCAATAAATATCTATTTTTTGCTTAGCTTTTGTGTCAAAATGAAAAAACATTTTACATTGTTAAAGCTGAACTCCAGAAAAAAGAAAAACCTACACTTGCCATGGGACTTCTCCACACTGAATGGGTTAAATGCTTGTTTTTTCTGAGGGCACTAGTAAATCACACTTTTTTTGTCTTTTACAAACCTTATCCTTTGCTCCTGCAGGCTCATCCTTCAACGCTACCAGCCCCCTGAGGCCTCTTCTCTTTGGTGCTCTGACATCAGCACACAGTGAGGCTGTCGAGGGCCTGCCCACAGCCCAGGGTGTCAGAGAAAAGCAGAGATCATTGACTGTCAGAGGAGCAAGGGATAAGGTAAGAAAAGGTGTCTTTTACTGGTACTCCAGGCAAAAATGAGCATTTATCTCTTGCAGTGCAGGGGCTGTCCCCCTATAAATGTAGTATTCTCTTTTCCCCTAGGTTGAAGAGGTGTAACCCTATCTTTACCAATGAGCTAATTTAAAAGTAGCCTGGACAGCAAGGCACTGCCTTTGACAAATATGATGCTATAGACTGTGGTCTGTTTCTGGCTTAAGCTGGCTATAGATGGAGCGATTGTCTTTTCTGCAAGCATGGAATTAAGGTGTATATATTATTAGCATATACTGTGTTTAAAAAAATAAACTTTCACAATTATACTGTTATTTGTACTGTCAGAATGTCTGTCAAAAATCATGTATCCCTGACAGGGGCGGACTGACCATTTGGAAACTCGGGCACTGCCCGAGGGCCCGGGGTCAGTAGGGGGCCCCATGAGATGCCCCTGGTACCTTTTTCATAGGCTTTTTTGAGTTTGGGCAAGGACACAGGGGACAGATGATCCCCTATTGCCTGGGGGCCCCATGAGTTGTCAGTCCGCCCCTGGTCCCTGATGAAGCAGATGTGAACTATGAAACACATCAATATTCTACAGTAGGATATAACACTGTTAATGAATCTATGTGAATTTATTAAATCGATGTGTAATTACACGTTCAAGTATTAATATATGGTGGCTATGTATTCTTCCATCATTTTAATGGGATACAATAAATATTTAGTTACTAAGTGTTTTCTGAATTAAGAATGGTACCTTTAAAATCCCCTAGTTTTGAAGGTAATTTTCATCGTTTGGTACTGTCCTGCAACCCGTGGAAAGAAAATCACTTGATTCCCCTATCAACACAGTCATTGTTAATGGGGGAATCCCTCCTATGGAGCCATTGTTTTCCCCCAGTGAGGGGGAACCGTCCCCTGTGGGAGAATGCAGTGATTAATGCTTGCGGCTATAATAGCCACTAGCAATAATCACATGTGAAATCAGACAGACTGGTTGTACCATTCTGTTGATCAATCGACCCTGCTGGAAAGGCCAAGATTTAAACTGCCTATGGCCGACTTTAGTTAGAGAAATGGCACTACTCATCATAGGGCTTGCTTTGGTAATACATTGTTTGTGCTGAATACTCAATATGTAGCGCTACCCGCTGTAAGAAATAGGCCTCCAACGGTTGTCCGGACCTTGCAAGTTTCCCGATTCCTCTGATACTGTGGATTCAGACATAATGCACACAGGAAACAGTTGTCCAGACATTTGAATGCAGTAATGCAGTTGAGTTTTTACTAAAAATTATTCAGTCAATAAACCGTAAATTACAATTATGAGAATACCTCTTAAGCGGCAAACATCTTGCTGGAAATTCAAAACCATGACCACAGGTGAACTTGGAAGAGATAAACACAATAATTCAAGCAGGGTTTCAAATATGGCTAGTAAGGGAGGTCTCTGATTTCAGGTAAGAAAAGAAAGAGGATGACTTTATGATGTCAACCTGCTCTCTTAGAATCATGAAGCCACAGATCCTGAAACCAGCACACTCTTATTATTAAATGTACGAGCTATGATAGAAAAACAGTTTTAAATAGAGTCCCCCTTTAACATATGTACATGAATATGCCCCAGGTCCTGGAATTGAGGAGTATCACGGACAGCCCTGGTGGAGAGGATGTCCTGGGTCTTCAGCTACCGCAATAAGAACTCAAAGGTTTGCTGTGCAATGGCGACCAGCAATAATAATAATTTTTTTTATGAGATGATTCCAGGTAAAGGACTCAAACTTGTAAGCAGGTGTAAGGTATAAAAGGTGTCTGCATGCAGTGTCCCTTGGTGAAAAGTGTGCACAGCGTGGGCTTCTGCCTGCTCACCAATTCTTACGATATTGCGGCTTAAGGGTTCTGGGGTGTCCTGGAAGGCTCCTGTAGAATCTGCTACCGGTGTGGGGCACTCAATCTAGCGCCCTGTGACACTGGGATTCCGCTGAGGATAAGACGCTGACGATGCTCGCTCTCGGCTCAGTCACATCGATCAACAGGAAACTGCAGATGGATGTTCTAATGGATGGTCAATAGCTCACACACCAAGAATTCCTGCTCCATCTGGACAGCGCGACCTGCTCAGCTCTCCACAGCAGCCATGTCTCCAGATTCAGCCCATAGTCCCAAGAGGAAGAGCATTCTCTGGGCAAGTTCGGCTTATATATCCTCCCCCAATATGCACCTCTCCTCCTCCAGCCAGCTGAATCCTGTAGTTCCCAGCAGAATTGGTTCTTGACAAGTACCTTCTGTCCGGACTATGTGTCCCACAATCCCCTGATCTCTACGAGATCCTCCTCTCTCAATGTCATTGAACACAATGTCACTATTACAACTGGATACTAGAGGGGGCATTAGTTCAACACAGTCATTATTATAGATGTCTGGCAGTGGTACAGATAAGTGGAGCAGCACTGGGCTACAAATAATATACAAAATTATTGCCAAAAATAGGTAACATGCTACATCAATTTTAAACAAAATAGAAGCCCGTAAGAGTAAAGATCTCTTAAAAGAGAGATAACTTTGACGACTTTATAAGATGACACTAAGATGACTTTATAAGAAGAAGAAGTAGTCATTAAGGTGCCCTTGTTACCATTCCACTCTATTGCTGTGCAGTTCATTTCCAATGCTAAAGCTTCATCTTATGTGACAGAGGCAGGGAGATTTTAATATGTCAGACTGGAGTTGTTGCTGTAAACAGTGAGTTAGCTGTGACAATTTCTGAGAAATTTAATGGCTGTTCTCTCTGTTCTAATATCACATAAGCAATCCAGATCTCTAGAGGAGACTAAGGGATGTTCCCCTGGTTTATTTTTGCTAGCAATGCAGTTGTCATGCAGAACACTAAAAATAGAATATTTGTTAAATGGAAAGCAATCTGCACTATACTATCATGTACCATCAGTAAGATAGCACCATTTATTACTTGAATATCAATGCCTTTGGAATAATTAAATATCAGACTAAGATCTTTAAAAATAAATGTTTCAGGCTGTATCAAAGCACTACTGATTGTGTCTCTGCTGGCATGTTTCTGCTGTGTCAGTACAGTACTAATTGCGACTATGTAGAGGAGGGTGTATCAATTCAGCTCTGTGCTGTGTGATGTGCAGTGTGTGACAAAGCCCCCCTGCCCTCTGGAAGCCCAGAAATAGCAATTGAAGTGTGAGCTTAGAAAGGCTGTAGAGAAGACAGGGCTACAGATAATCAGGTACATCTTATTAAGAAAGATTTGTCTGGTCTCTGTGTGTAAACCGAGACTGGTCACTGCAGTGGCTTACAACCACTTTAAATTTGTAAACTTACTTTGCGAAGATCCCACACATATACTTCCTTGAATTCTGTGATACATATTCACTATGCCCTGTTGATAAGCACTGCTGTGTCACACATTTCACAGAGCCTGCCTTCTGAACTACACAGGTACTGAGAGGAGGAGTTTCAGGAGGTGGCATCAGTATGGGAATCACTGCTTGCAGGCAGCAAGGTACCATGGGATATGTAGTCCTTAGAAATTGAAGTTAAAACACAGGAATGAGCAGAGGAGAAGCCTAAATGCATGCAGGGAATCCAGGAAGGTGTGGAAAGTGATGGCCAGCAGATAGACAGAACTCACAACATGAAAGGAGATTTTTAAGTACAATTTTGTTGGATTTTAACAATACCTATTGTTTGTATTGCTATTAAACAGAAACAAAAATGTCTCCACCTCCGCGCTTATAGGAAATCGTAGAATCAGTATCATATCATCCTTGAGAAACTCTTGTCGCATGCTTATTCTTCTGCAGCTATCCCTGTAGATCTGCACAGGGGGATGCAGGGCAATCTTGCAAGCAAAGAGAAAAAAATGTTTTTACATATTTCTCATCAATAAAAGGTTTATTGGGCTAGTAGGAAAAAATCAGCTGCACTCCAATTAGCTCATCATGCATTTTTTTTAAAAATAATCATTGCATAGAATGATGTCTCCAACCCAAAACCAGCCTTCCTTGAAGCATTTCACCACTCCCGGCTTGCTCACAAGGATAGGGGAAGTTCAATGAAGAGTGGAGATAGATTGTGATGGTCGGCACCCAGGTTGTCCATGGTCAGGAGAGGTCAAACTTGAGCGAAGCTATGGATCTGTGTGCGTTTGTGTTTACTGAGCTAGTGTTGTGTTTCTACATTTTTTTTTCTTTTTGTATTGCAATGAGAATGCTGAATGCTAAAATGATAGTGTATGCTGTGACTATAGATCTTCTGGTAAACACAAAAAATAATAACAAAATATGTGTCTACTGAAAATGCTCTGTCCAGGGGCGGACTGACAACTCATGGGGCCCCTGGGCAATAGGGGATCATGGGACCCCTGTGTATTTGCCCAAACTCAAAAACGCCTATGAAAAAGGTACCAGGGGCATCTCATGGGGCCCCCTGCTGACCCCGGGCCCTCGGGCAGTGCCCGAGTTTCCAAATGGTCAGTCCGCCCCTGGCTCTGTCCTTTCTCTTTAATCTGTTGCCAATTCACATGTGGTGGCAAAGAGGGTAGTCTTTAAAGCCCACATGAAAAATATATGGATCCACGGGCGACAGAGATTTCTGTGCTTAGAATGTACTCACTGTGTGCTCCCAGCACAGTGAGGGAGCTATCAAAGACAGCCTCTGGTCTCTATCATTGATTTGAAGTTGGTGGGACTGGTTTTTGATCATGTGACCACTGTGCCTGCCAATTGGAGTAGTCGCACGATTGGGCAGATCTTCCCATCCCACATTACCCCTGGGTGGTAAAGGCCTAACTATGTTGTAGCACTCAAATGGTAAATAGTCTTTTTTTCAGGCTATAACAGTGCAGAATATAGAAAAGACTAAGTGGGTTAATATTTATGCTAAGCACTGTAAATATTAACTTTTAAATAAAACGTAATGAACTATTAACTTTTTACTTATTTGTTTGTTATGGTATCGCCTACTTAGGTGGCAGTTCTCTTTATTGCCACAGAGTGTCACTAAAGTCCCACATTATTGCCTTGGTGCAGCCTGAAGGATACAGCTATATTCTGGTAAGTAGTAATAAACTAGTCTGAACACAGAATTCTAGTACAATTATTGCATGCTTTATCCACTTGGCTGTGTAATATTTGATGAATGACTTCTCTGAAGCTCACATTTCATTCTGGATTAGGTACTGTATATAATGTGCTGTTTAAAGCGGAACTCTTGTCCTTGTTTTAATTTTTTTTTTTTATAAGATGGGCAAGCATTAGATATACACTATATTGCCAAAAGTACTGGGACGCCTGCCTTTACGCGCACATGAACTTTAATGGTATCCCAGTCTTAGTCCGTAGGGTTCAATATTGAGTTAGCCCACCATTTGCAGCTATAACAGCTTCAACTCTTCTGGGAAGGCTGTTCACAAGGTTTAGGAGTGTGTCTATGGGAATGTTTGACCATTCTTCCAGCAGCGCATTTGTGAGGTCAGGCACTGATGTCGGATGAGAAGGCCTGGCTCACGGTCTCGGCCCTATTTCATCCCAAAGGTGTTCTATCGGGTTGAGGTAAGGACTCTGGGCAGGCCAGTCAAGTTCCTCCACCTCAAACTTGCTCATCCATGTCTTTATGGACCTTGCTTTGTGCACTGGTGCGGTGTCATGTGGGAACAGGAAGGGGGTCACCCCCAAATTGTCCCCACAAAGATGGGAGCATGAAATTGTCTAAAATCTCTTGGTATGCTGACGCCTTAAGAATTCCCTTCACTGGGACTAAGGGGCCAAGCCCAACCTCTAAAAAACAACCCCACACCATAATCCCCCTCCACCAAACTTTACACTTGCAGGCAACTTAGCACAATGCAGGCAAGTACTGCTCTCCTGGCAACCGCCAAACCCAGACACATCCATCAGATTGCCAGACAAAGAAGCATGATATGTCACTCCAGACTCCAGAGAACAAATCTCCACTGCTATAGAGTCCAGTGGCATTGTGCTTTACACCATTGCATCTGAGGCTTTGCATTGCACTTGCTGATGTAAGGCTTGGATACAGGTGCTTGGCCATGGAAACCCATTCCATGAAGCTCTCTACACACTGTCGTTGTGCTAATCTGAAGGCCACACAAAGTTTGGAGGTCTTTAGCTATTGACTTTGCAGACAGTTGATGACTTCTGCGCGTTTCAACATGCACTGACCCCGCTCTGTCATTTTATGTGGCCTTCCACTTCGCAGTTGAGTTGCTGTTGTTCCTAGTTGCTTCCACTTTGTTATAATATCACTAACAGTTGACTGTGGAATATTTTGTAGCAAGGAAATTTTACAAATGGACTTACTGCACAGGTGACAACCTATCAGAGTACAACGCTTGAATTCACTGAGCTCCTGAGAGTGACCCATTCTTTCACAAATGTTTGTAGAAGCAGTCTGCATGCCTAGTTGCTTGATTTTATACACCTGTGGCCATGGAGATGATTTGAATACCTGAACCCAATGATTTGGAGGGGTGCCCCAATACTTTTGGCAATATATTGTATGTTTTATGATGATTACCTGGTAATCAGACTTTAAACAAGCAACTTTAAACATTCACTTTCAGCTTTCCAGAAGAGTGATAGCTGTTGAGTTGGTGGCAGAGATTTTCAAGAATGCATGGAAATCACTGAATGTGGAGAAGGGTCACTCCTTTCTTCCTGTAGGAAATTAAGGGTCAATGCTCATTAAGCTTATAGGGTACTGGTAGAGGCTGCCCTCTTCTCCCCAAAGCTGTAGTCTGTGAGTGGTCCTTTGACATTATCATGAACATTGCAGGCGCAAATGTGTGAACACAGCAAGAGGAGGCTGCTGAAGACCAATTGCACCGCTGAGGGTCTCTGATGAAGCAGAAAAGAAAAGCAATACAGCATTTTCTGCAACCCCCTGGACTTAAAGAAGAACTTCCAGATAAGCAAACAAATCACCCATTAGTACACCCCCTTACACAAAACACTAAACAGTTAATACAATTTTGAAAATCCTTACCATTTAGGAAAAAAGTCTAATTGCATTTTCATGGCCCCATGCGGAAGAGGTGTAACAGCAGGGATTACATCATATCCTCTCCTCTTTCTGCAGTAAAAGGAAACTACCAATCCCATCAATCACAGGGAATTGTAGTGAATGTGGGCAGGTCCACTAGGCCTGTACATGTGGAATGTGTCTGAGAATCTCGGTCCGCCCATTACTGCAAGTGGGGCTCAATGACATCACTGCTTCCTGGAGAAAGAACTACAGAAGGGATATGCCAAGACCAGTGGCTGGGGGAATAGGAGGCATAGCAGCCACTGATCTTACAAACATGAAACTAAGGAGAATTAATGGTTTGATTTGAAAATTAATAGGTTATTTCAGAGCAACTCCTGAGTGATCCAGGAGATGGATGACATATTCAGTGAAGGTAGGAAATCAGCAACAAGGAACATGTAAAGAGGATTTTGCACAGAGTTCTATTTTAGTTAGTAGGGGGGCACTGAAAAGGTAATTTGTTTTTGTTGTTGTCCCTAGAGTTGGTTTAGTAGCTTAGTAATAGTAAAGTAATAGTGATGGCGAAGGGCTGATCACGGGAAAATAAGAGGAAGAATAACCCATTAGATCTGTATACCCCCTTTTTCTAAAAACATATTGGTCTGGTTCTGAGTAGCAATAGGCTGTAAGAGGATTCCTAACTGAAAGTAGAAGCAACCACTTAGGATGTGAGCTGTGAATTTCTACCTCTATTTAACTGTATGATATAAACAAACAACTAGGTAGAGAGTGAAAGATCAAGCAAGCTATCAGTATATTCTTTCTCTAATTTGGCTCATTCAGACTGCAGCCAAGAGAGCAATTGACCCACATTTTTACCCTCCCGACTGCCTACCTAAACAAGGGCATGCAACCACTTAGGGCTGTACATGTGCCACAGCAAGAATCAAACCCTTGCCATGTTCACCTATTCAAGTAAACATATTGCCTCTTCACTGTCTTGTATAATGCTCTCTGAAAAGCTGTTTCATTTCTATACATTTTCTAAATTTGGAGAAGTATTCCTTTTGTACTTATAATTTAAAGCTAGTTTTTTGTTGTTTTAGTATTGGTTATAGTAGGGAATGGTTAGAACCCTTGACATTTTTTTTTGCTGTGTGCAATTATGAATTCCCTCATCCTTCTTATTCTAAAGACACAATGGTACATAAGAGAAAATCCCTCTAAAGTGAGGAAAATCTCCTCTCCTGAACAATTGCCATATTGGAAGCATTCTCTCATGTTCAGGTGACAACTCTAACATTTTGGATTTTCCAGCACTTTCTCTCCTGTGACCTGTGTCCTGGTCATCAAGCACTAAAATTCTATCAGAGGTCCCATGACTTCCCTAATGTATACAAAACAGAAAAAAAGGTTTTGCTTTATATATATTACAGATGAATAAATGTGCTCCACTTTGCAGAGTGAACTGATTCCAGTCATGGTTCAAATGATAGGCTTTTTATTTAGGTGCATGTACCTCGGCTATTTTTCCCAGCTGAGTACCCAGTACTTTTCACATTGCTGAAATAATGCCCAAAGTTGATATAATAATCAACTTTATTTGTATAAAATACATATAAAAAGTTGTTTTATCATCAATGTGTTAGTAAATTAATTGAAGTAAAAAAAATGTTATATATTGCTAACAAATATGTGCTCCTAACAGGGATTCTATATAATTATCTCATGCCTATATAATTGCTTGGTCATGAATACAACATACAACAAATAAATATACCTTAGAGTAAATTCAAGAATTTGCTGTATTTTAAAAATATTGTATCCTACATATGTGGATTTCTGGTCATAAACTGAGTTGTAGCAACAGGATCTTTCAGTCCGCAGCGGTGGGCAAAAGCATAGACATCCCAGGGACCCAGAAATCTATCACTGTGGTTGAGAGAAGGAGAGATGCCAAGATTTTGAACGTACAGCAGAAACTGGTATCTGTGATATCCAATATGAGCTGGTGGACTTGGTGGATGATAAGGAGAAGCAACAGTTCCAGTTACTTCTTTTCCTCTTAGAAGAACATCACTAGGAATATCTGTTACCAGCCAGTGCCTCCAGAATCTGTGTATTGGGTTGGATCTGCTCGGAGCATCTGGATCCACCATTATCAAGGTGTACAGCTTCTTTGGTTTAGCATGAGGATATTGTATCCATGGAGAGCCCAGAACTTTTCTCAAACATTGATAATTTCCAAAGCAGTACGGTACATACACGCAAGAAACATCTCCCAAACTGGGGTAGATTACATGAAGGTCACCTTGACAAAATTTGGCATCATCTCCAGTGATAGGCTCAAAGTCACAGGAAACGGGATGCAACAAGGTAAAGAATACCAGGGATAGGAACACGTGAAATGCAAATAGCATCTTTTCCATTTCTGTAGATCCTGTCTTGTAGCCTGTTAATAGCAGTCTGATGTTAGTTTTCACCCGATGTTGCTTCAAATGATGTTATTTCATATCAGTTAACCGTTTAGCTGTTTCATCATCTTATCTAAGAAGAAGTAGTTTTTTTGCATAATATTTTAACGTATGTAAGGAAAGGATGACCACAAACAGAAAGAAAAAACAATTAAAGCAATAAAGCAGAATTATTGTACTTTGCAAAAAATCTAGTTCTTGGAGTTCATTAAGGGACACAGGATTCAGAGACAATTGAGTTATGCTGCTGCATGGGGCAAACAAAAAAACATTGGCCAGCCGGGTATATTCCTCTCAGCATGGTCAAGTTTACTTCAAATATATCCCTGAGCCGGTGATATCACTGAAAAGAAAACATGTCTCTAAGCTGATGGTGTCACTGAAAAGAAAACATGTCCCTGAACCGATGGTGTCATTGAGATTAAAAACATTTCCCTGAGTTGGTAGCATCACTGGAAGGAAAAAATGTTCCTGAGTCAGTGGTGTCACTGCAAGGAAAAAATGTCCCTGAGTCACGGGTCCAAACCTGCCTGAGCTATCCCGCAGGGAAGCTGTCAAAGGTGGCAGCCAATCATAGGCGGCAGAGGTATGCCACCCTTTGCAGCCACACATATGCATGCCCCTTGAATATATGCGGCTGTGTGGTGGGGAATTGCTCTGCCACCTATGATTGGATGTCGGCTTTGACAGCTTCCTGGCAGGATAGCTCAGATGGGTTTGGATTTATGTTTTAACAGACAAGAGCTCATTGTTACTCATCATTTATCCTCCTCCATCAAAACAGGGCTTTTTACCCCACCCCAGCTACCCACCTAGTCCTCTGGCACAGGAATCCAGCTTCTACTAGAAGTGACAGCGGTGAGCATAGGGCTAGTGCCAGAGGTGGTGACACTTGTAGCACTGCTCTCTGGAAGTTTAAAAGCCCTGCTGACAGGAGTGTCACTGTATTTACTCCTGTCAGTGAGAGGGATGGAGAAGGGAACAGCTGGAGCTCCCAGCGCACCCTCTCCTCTACATACAGCCTCTGCACCCAGGGCATGTGCGCCTTCTGCCCCTCTTGTGAACCTTTCATTTATTGGATTTCAGTACATTCAGTCATAGAATGGCTCAATATCTCAAGTGGGTGTTACTGAAAAGAGGTCTGCATGCAAATGCAGGCTGTCCAGGAATGCCTACTTCTCAAGACTGGCATCCACCTATCAGGATATTTGATATTTCCATAGTTCTTCCCAACCCAATACTTGGATCAGAACTGGGGGTTCTTAAGAGGAGTACTGAGGCAGTGTGCAATGTTTTTAGAAAGCTATACACAACATCCTGAACCCCCCCCCCCAACCAGTTATCATTTCCCTGCACTACATAGAGAAGCACAGACATCCAGTGATGACATCCCTGAGTCTAAAATACGGTATGTAATGAACTGAAAACTGAAAAGGTTTTATTAAAACATTTCATCAGCATGCTAATGAGGGAAGGACCATTTAAAGTAAAAATAAACTTTGGCTTTATTATTTTCAAAAACCTCATGTCAGAAACATGTGCCTTTATATTTTATTTCCTTTAAAATCACTGTGTAACAGGCTTTATATGGCTAAAGAGGTGCCAGTGTGGTCATTACAGACATATTAGCTTTAGAATATCAAAACCATGTTGCAAAGGTTAGTATAATATAAGACACATTTAGATAAAGTATAATTGTCATTAAATGTTTTCTCTGAATCATTATTTACACAGTGTAGCACTACAACCGCTGCATTTTGAATTGGGTCCCCCTGAGCTATGCACGGCCAGGCAACACAAATTTTCCACACTTTGCGTACTGGAGACAATAAACAGTCCTTAATCTTGATTTTGTGAGTTTATTAAGGGTTTAAGAACTTAAATGGAATCTAGGGGTATATGGGATGCCCAACAGAAGTGCAGAACTTGAGGACAAACTACTTAGCAACTATGTACAAAAATGTGGAGATCAGTCCCAGATGAGAAGCTAGCCGGCCTTGCACCTGACTGACCTCTCCCCTTATCTGGGCCAGGGGGTGTAAGAGTACTCACACTGTCCTCTCTTGTTAGCTTAATGGATTGGTGGCTGCTTTCAGGCATTTTGCTGGGCTGGCTGCTTATCTGCTACGCAAGCTGTCCTCCTCAGGAGACATTGAGGCAATAGAGATCCTCTAGTCCAGCAACCAGCCTGTAGGTAGGCCCCCTCCCAGGCTACACACTCCAGCCTTCCTATCTCCATCTTCCACCTGACACTGACCACTGCTTCACAGGCTCTCTGATACTTGAGGGTTGCCTTGGTCACCATGCCAAGCCTCCTGCCAAGGTTTGGTCAGGGTCCCTCAAACATGCAGATCTGGGCCTTCTCCCCTCCCCCCTTCTTCCAGAAAGTTCTCCAGTTTCTGGTGCAGTGGGAGGGCTCCAGATGCCCTGATCTGTTAGAGCCTCCCAGCCTGTCCTGAGGTGAACTCACTACCTCATTACCAGGATGACTCATCCCAGACTGCTATCCAGGCTCTATCTCACAAAAATCCTTTCTAACTAACCTGGAGGACGTTACAATAGAATCACATTTATAGGTAAAGTTGATCCAGGGAATATCCAATTAAATCTTGAGGGGTCAAGAAGGAATTTTTTCCCCTGCTAGAGCAAATGGATCATTCTTTTCTGGTTTTTTTTTGCCTTCCTCTGGATCAACTGTTGGTATAGGATTGTGTATATAGGATTGTATAATTGTTTCCCCTGTTTATTGGTTGAACTAGATTGACTTGTATCTTTTTTCAACCAGACTAACTATATATAGCTTTCAGTGTATACTGTGAAAGCATGGGGCACATCCGGGCACTTCATAAAATGTACACCGCTCAAAAATTAATGGAAAACTTTTTAATCAGAGTATAGCATTAGGTCAAATAAACTCCTGTAATATTGATCTGGTCAGTTAAGTAGCAAAGGGGATTGTTAATCAGTTTCAGCTGCTTTGGTGTTAATGAAATTAACAACAGGTGCACTAGATGGGCAGCAAAGAGATGACCCCCAAAACAGGAATGGTTTTACAGGTGGAGGGCACTGATATATTTATTCCTACTCATCTTTTCTGACTGTTTTTCACTAGCTTTGCATTTGGCTAGGGTCAGTGTCACTACTGGTAGCATGAGGTGATACCTGGACCCTACAAAGGTATATTGCTGGGCTGGCTGCTTCCCTGCTACGCAAGCTGTCCTCCTCAGTAGACATTGAGGCAATAGAGATCCTTTTGTCCAGCAACCAGCCTGTAGGTAGGTCCCCTCCCAGGCTACACACTCCAGCCTTCCTCACTCCATCTTCCACCTGACACTGACCACTGCTTCACAGTCTCTCCCTTGAGGGTTGCCGTGGCCACCATGCCAAGCCTCCTGCCAAGGTTTGGTCAGGGTCCCTCAAACATGCAGATCTGGGCTACAATGTATTAATGCATTAGAATAAATTGCACAACAAATAACAACAAATGATGATAATGCAACAGCTGAAAAGTTTACTACACATAGAGTTGAAACTGGAGAGGACAGGGGAGGCATGGCCGAACCCCATAGCTGCCAGCTGCATATACTGTATGCTATGTAACCAGTGGGTGCTACTGAAGCGCCACTGGTTACTTGACAGTTGTCATCTGGAAAGGAAGGGATGTCTCATCCGATCTTCTCCCCCTGCCATACTCCAGCACCCAATCTCCTCCACATCACAAGTGCTAGAGCTGCAGCAAAGATTCATATAGCGGTGTAGCTCTGGTGATGTCAAGGAGATCGGGCACCAGGGAGGGAGAAGATCAGATACAACATTCTTTCCTTTAGAGAAGACAGCTGTTAATTAAGCAATGGGTGCTTCTGTAGCACCTGCTGGTTACATAGTATAGATGGTGTCAGAAGTTGTGTGGTTCAGCTCCACAGGCAGGCGTGGGGTTAACTGTGATGTAACCCACTTACAAAAAAATCTGACTAGAGCTCCACAAACTCCCCAAAATTATATTCCGTGTAGCCCAGTGCTGGCTAGTTTACCTGTGGACATCCTTAAACGAGACCTATATTAAGCTTCACTTCCTCCAATATTCGGCCTGGTATAGTGACATTATATGTATATAATGTATTATATGTGCAGAGGAAGGACCCCGATGGAAAGCAAAGGATTGTGGGACATGTAGTCCAGAAAGCAGAGATCTGCAAAGGTCCCATATCGTTGGGGACTATAAGTTCTAGCTGATTGAAGGAAGAAAGAGGGAATGCTGGGGGGGGATATATATATGGAACCTGGGGAAGCGCTTGCTCTCTTGGGACTATGGGCTGAAGCTGAGTGAACGGACCCAGTTGTTCCGGAAAGTTCAGCAGGCCGTGGTCCGGATTGGTGTGGAGGATCTTTAGCTGGTGAGCCAAATACATACGAGTCACAGCAGAATCCCAGCATCAAAGGGTGCTCGGCCAGGTGCCCTAACCTGGTTGCAGATTCCACAAGAGCCCAGTCTGGGACAGCTTGGACCCCTGAAGCCATCATAGCATCAGGATTGGTGAGCAGATAGAAGCTCCTCTGCTAGCAGTTGCAGTGTATGGTTGGCCAGTGACCACTCACCAGTTCTATGTACGCAGCAGCTTTTAGCCTGGCAAAAAGGGCCTCCCTGGTGGTATAGTGTGTCTCCCTGCTGCACAGCAGGCTCCCCATAGTCCAGGTTGTGGTTCAAGGCTCCAGGATAGCATCCCTCTGCATCCAAGTAAAGATGTCTAGCTCTCTGCTCACACTGCACACAGGTGGGTTATGATGTGCTTCGCCCTGGCCTCCCTGCAGAAAGAGTGCCCTTCCTATCACAAAGCTGGAAAAACTACATCTGCTTCTATTTTTGTATCCCCCTTTTGGGATTTGTAGTTTTTCATGCCACCTGCAGTAATAGTTGAGTCCCTCCAGTGAACTAAACTCTCTACAATCCTCTGTGTTTCTCCACAGAGTCTCTTGTAATCTAAGTGTCCCTGAGTGTTCTCCAGTGGATGGTGGCATTGGCTGTTACAGTTCTGCAGTAGGACCTCATGCACACTGGCCTTAAAACACTGCTTTTACATGAATTTAGCACTTTTTTTAGCCTATAAAAGCGCCTCTATTTAAGCCTATGTGTCCATGCGCACACAGGCATATTAGAAAAGGAGCATTTACAGGCAGAAAAACCCAAAATAGTCACATTCAGGAGAGAAGCTGGAGAACAGAACAAAATACTGAAAGTGTCTAAATGGGTATAAGGCTATGTTCACACTAGCGTTGTGTGCAGGCAGCAGAAAGGCGTTTGGGAAGCGTTTTTACCGCTTCCCAAACGCCTCGGACAATTCTGCACATTGCAGCACATGGTGCTGTTCTAACGGGAGTGTTAGCATCGCAGCGTGGCGCGGCAAAACGGACGCCTCTGGTCGAGTCAGGAGGTGTTAAAGCCTCCTATTCTAGTCTATGGTGCCGCTCCGCAAACGTGCGGTTGCGGCGCGGTTGCAGGGCGTTTGTGGAGCGGTAACACCATTCAAACTTCATTATAGGCGTTTGTAGGGCATTTTTAACGCTCGGCAAACGCCTAGCAACCGCCGCTGAACTGCGCATGTGGCATTCGCGGACCATTTGCCGAGCGTTAAAAAACGTTCCGCAAACGCCGGACCAACGCTTGCCAAATGCTATAGGCGCGTTTGGCAAGACTTGGTAAAACAGTCAAGTGTGAACGAGCCCTAAATGTATCTAAATACTAGAAGCATTTAAGCTTTAATGCATTCCAAAGGCCTAAATAAATTAATATTCTGGCCAATGGAATCTATTATTGCCCAAATGCTTGAAACACCTAAGCATGGCTTAAAGCTTGGTAAGCACTGCTAGTTTTTTTTTTTTGTTCAATCCAGTGACAGATCACCGTACCAACATGAGCGATGTTTGTACACTAATCTCCCACGCTGTGCCTTTGTATTCTGACTTTCCCTCATCCCATCAGAACACACTGCCAATGGGCTGTTCACAGCCAACCAGAACTAGTTATGCTTTAAGGAATGCAATAAAAAACATCCCTTAAAAAACAATATGATTTGCTTCAGTATGTGGTTGAGTTCTTTATGCAGGCATGAAAAAGTAGGATTTTTTTACTCACTATAAAATCCTTTTCTCTATCTATTGAGGAACACAGCTTGATAATGAGCCCTCATGCACACTTGATGTTTTTACTGGCTGTTGACGTTTTTTCTACAGCCAGTAAACCCCACAGAATTTTATCCTATGTGTCCATGCACACATAGATTGTAATCAATGTTTTTTGGCTGGAATGTTTTTTGGCTGGAACGTTTTTTGGCTGGAAAAAAAACCCCCAGGACTAGTGTGTTTCTAGAGGAGTTTTTTAGCTGTGAAAACACTGAAAAACACAGTAAAACACCGCAAACCGGCATTTTTGGACTTTTGTGACCAGAAAAAATTGATTTTTTTGTAAAAAAAACCTCTAAAAAACGCGAATGTAGAAAAATGCAGGAAAATGCCGCTAATCTTGACAAAACGCCACTAAACGCTAATGCAAAAACACTAAAAATAGCTGACAAATTCAAGTTTTTAAGGTGACTTTACACCACTAACGTTACCAGTGTTATCAAAACGTCCAGTGTGCATGAGGGCTAATAAGCATATCTAGTAACTTGCCAGAAATGACTCAGCAATGCTGGAATTTTGGAGAGTGGGTTGAATGAAGGTAAGGGATAAAACAAACACTGCAGCAGCTAGAGATGGGGCATACTTCATTAGTGGTAATTTATTTTTACTGTAAAAATATACAAAAATTGTTTTCAACTGGTGTTCAGCTGTAAGATTGATTGAGAAAACTGAATCCAAAATCCCCCTGTTCAAAACAAGCAAGACAGGTCCTCAAAGCCAACAAATGAGAAACGGGGTGGAAGATTTGTCCTTGGTATAACAGATCTGGCGGGCCACAGAGTTTTAACTAACAGGCAAAAGGTTGGTGTAATACACTCTCTGAGGCAAATCTGAAGCTAATAGATAGCCTGGAATGGCCATGGCCTTGATCCTTTGAAGTAGCTGAGGTAAAAGCTTCAGTGGAGGAAAGGCATACATCAGAGTATTCCATGACTAGTGTAGAAGAGATGTGTTGTCAGATATTAACACCCCCAAAAACATACTTACCCAACTTCTGAAAAACCCCCCATTTCCCAACACTCCCTCCACCAATAAGAGGAGACCACACTTTGTTGGAGTAAAATGGCCTTCACGGCCTTTTATTAGCAATTTAACCTAAATATACAGAAAACATTCCTAAAAACAGAAATCTCCATAAACTTACGGAATGAGTTATTGGTCTAGGCAGGCACCCAAAACAATATTGATCGCTCCCTGCGGAACCTTCACGATAATGTTCCTACTAGGCCTCCAGCCGCAACGCACCGACTCGGAGACAAGGACACACCTTCCGCAGGTAGACCTCTACCTTCCAGTTAAACCTTGGTTAACTGGAATTTACCCGGGCACACCATACCACAGATGGATCCCAACCATACATTTATCATCACAAACCATTAACAACCTACCAAGACCAACAACTGCCACCAAATTAAACAAGCCAAAGCAGAACAAACACCCCAGGGGAAGGCGGGTGGGAACTTCTTTCTTTAGCTGCTAACCAGCACTGGCTCGTCCGACCCCCCAGCACTCCCCCAAGATTCAGGATGATCCCACCCAAACCTACTAACACCAATCAGGTAACCTTACTATCTTTTTAACCCTTCCCCTTTAACTTAACCCTTTCCTGTCTTTTCTCCCTCTTCACCTAGTCATGTCTGCCCTGCACTATTCTTCTCTTTCTTTCTTTCTTTCTTTCTTTCTTTCTTTCGCTACAGGCACCCCTATCCCATTGTGCCACCAGAGCATCTAGTACCTCTGCTGTTAGGTCCCACAAACTGGAAATAAATCTGTCTAGCTTTTTGTTAAACTGAGATACTGGCAAATCCACAACTGTTGTCCCCAACACAGACATACATGTATTATTGGAACACCTCCAGATGGAGAATCCATTGCCCAGGTCCAAATGTTGCCTTCTGAGAAAATCTGCGTGCCAGTTTCTACCCTGGGAATGTGCACCAAGAGGATCCCTGAAACATGAAACTGTGTCCAGGAAAGGATATTTTGTCCCTAGCAACACCCCTAGTGCCCCCTGATAATAAATGTAAGCCACATCTGTGATATTGTCAGATCGAGTTCAGATCGAATGACTGGTTAGAAGAGGACAGGAGTCCAATGACAGGAGTCCAATGACAGGTGAATTGTTCATAACACCAGACTGTTGATTGAAGCATCAATTCTTCCTGAGGCCAAGAACCCTAAACAGACAGAGGACCCAGAGCCCCCCCCCCCCACCTCAGAAGACTTACAAAGTTTAATTGTAAGGGTTGGAAAAAATCTGTTCTCTGACAATGAGGATAGAAGTCACCATGACATAGACATCTTTGGTTTGAGGATGTACAGCTCTACAGCTCTGGTCAAAAGTTTTGAGAATTACACAAATATTGACTTTTTGCATAAATCTAATGTAATTGTCAATAAAAGTCTTTGACACTTATGAAATGCTTCAATATACCATGTATCATCTGACAAAAAGATCTATACAGTAAAGCAGCAGACTTTGTGAAAATTAATATTTGTCATTCTCAAAACTTCTGGCGAGGGCTGTAATCTGATTTTCTTGTGATAAAGATTAGATTTGTCCCATGCCATGAATGTGCACAAATGCAAAGTTCTTCAGTGGACCTGAGCAAATGGAATGGATTTGAAGGTGGATATCATCAGTCCCATTGCTGATTTTTTTTATTACTTTAGTTCTGCTTTAATTGACTATATTATTTTTAGAATTCTCTTTCCATTTACACTTATAACGAATGTTCAGTAAAATTCTTTTGGGGATCAGTAGCGATCAGTATTGTATGCTGCTTTTAAGATTTTGCAAGAAGCACGATACCATAACTGAGCTGGAAAATGCAGAGTCAGTAGGAGCTGCTTGCTGGAATACTGCCATATCATGTCATACCAGTGGATGGCTTCATCAGAAATGACAGGAGAGAGAAGTTATTCCCCTAATGAGGAGCCCCTCTGAATCTAAATATTCCAAGACATATGATTCTCAGAGAATGATCCCTGCTAACTGCCACTAAAGCATACACTCTGATTTGACCCTGCCAAGTATTTTGATCTAGATCCTGGCATCATAAAACTAGAACAACAGAAAATGCTTAATAATTGCACTAATGAGCATTACAAGCCAAATAGAAACCAATACAACTATAGATGTGAACTGTACATTAGCTGACTGATTATAACCTGAGCATAAAAATATAACAGTAATAGCCTGTAGTCTAAAATAAAGGTAGACTGGTTACAACGATGGGGAAGAGGTGACTTTTCTTCTTACTGTCCAATGTCTGATTTTCTGTTCTGCAAATCAGAGATGCAGATGATAGAATATTAATGGGGTCATGAATGGTTAATGCTTAACATACTGAGTATATCATTAATGTATATCCATATCTAACTACCCTTCTAGCATTAAAGTGGAGTTCCACTCATTTTTATGTTTATTAAAAGATAGCAGCCACAAAAACTGTACACACTCACCTGTCCCAGGGTCCAGCGACGTCCCTTATCTCCCTTTTCTGTCCCCGGTGCCAGCACCTCAACTGTGGGCACCAGGCTGTGACAGCTTGCAGCTTCACAGCCGGGTGCCCACTGTGCATGTGTGAGTCACCTTGCACATCCTGATTGGTCCAGCAGTCTTCTGTGATTTATGAAGGTTCCCAGGAGACTGCGGGAGGAAGGAGGGGGGCCAAACTTCTAGAAGCCGGAAGTAGGACCAGGTACCTGTCAAAACCAGGGATCTGCTCCCCCCCCCCAAAAAAAGTGCCAAATATGGCAGTGGAGGGGGAGAGGAGGCAAACAAGCAGAGCTTCCACTTTTGGGTGGAACTCCGCTTTAAAAAAGCCATAGCTTTATGCATCATGCAGCATCCTGTGCCTGACCCGCTGTATGAAAGTGCATAGAATATAGCAGAATCAGACCACTTTAATATACAATGAGTAGACAGATGCAGTAAAGGAATACAATACAAATAGCAACTATACCATCCATTCATTTTCTGGGAATTTGAAGTGCAGCTCCAGTTTTCCTGAGAAAAAGAAACAATACCCTGAAGACAAGGTAATATATAGAGTTTTATAGGCTGCTATTAGCAAGGTTGGATGGAGCACCTGTGCCACCTGCCCACACCAAAGCGCCTAAGACCCCTTTCACACAACCGTTCCAATCAGGTGCACCTATCAGTTTTTCAGATTGGAATGTCCACTCATTTGGACCAGCAGTTGTAAACAAACCTGTGTCCTTTTAAATAAAGTAAATTTTTTGCTGACATTAGCCTAAGTGAAATTCAATGGCATTCACCAGGCATTCCACAATCACATTTACCTTATTTACAATAGGATGAAGGTGTGTCAGGTGTATGCAGCAGCCAGTGATCAGCCAACGAATCTAACTTGTACAGTAGACGTAAAGAATATTTTTGACCTGCATGCCAATCTGCCAGCAGTTTTAGCTGTATAAGGCCCCATTAACATACCACTTAACAGGACGAAGATTTCCCAATGACAATTTTTGTTGTGTGATTTTCACTCACTTACTTGATGTGCATAGGGCAGCCCATTCTCTTCAATGGGCTGCCCTATGTGCATTTGTTGCCCAAAAGAAACTCTTGCTATTTTTTGTGCACCAAGCTTAGTGTGATATTTAAACGTGTGTTTTGGTGCGATTGCTGCTTGATAATGGTGGCAGATTCGCATCGTGTTTATGGTGCCATAAAGAATTATTGCATCCACATGCACTTCGAGTGTTTTGTCGTGATTTGGAATTGCAGGCAGTAGAAATCATGGCAATTCTGCCCGCAGTTTCAATTTGTGTAATGTGAACAGAACCTTAGGGTTAAAGTATATAAAAAGGCAAGAAATAGGTCAAAAGGTTGGGGTGCTTATGTATCACTTACCTGCCTGTCATGAGGTGGGGGCAAGTTGGTGGTCTCCCTCTCCCCGGTGAACTGGTTTCAGAGGTCTCTCATAATGAGTCCCATAACCAGTTCACCATGTGGACAGGTAAAACGTTTAATCTAAATTAACACCTTGTCATTTGTTTTAAAATACCTAATATTCTTTAACCTCTCAGGTTCCACTGATGTCTGAAGATGTCCTGCGATGTCTCAACAAAACTGCATTACTTTAAATTAAAATTTAAATTAAATGTATGTCCTTTTTTCCCACAAATGGAGCTTTCTTTTGGTGGTATCTGTCTTTTTTATTTTTTGTGCTATAACCAAAAATAGACCGACAATTTTGAAAAAAAAAAAAACCAATTTTTTTGACTTTTTGCTGTTAAACATGTCCAGTAACAAAACTTAAAAAATCAAATTTCGTCATGAATTTAGGACAAAATGTATTCTGCTCCATGCCTTTGCCAAAAAAAACCCCAATACGTGTAAGTTAATCGGTTTACGTGAAAGTTATAGCTTCTACAAATGGCAGTATATATACTGCTAGTAATGGCGGTGATCAGCAACTTATAGCAGGACTGTAACGGGCATTCTGAAACTGACTAACTGCCACTGACATCCCCAGTGACACTAATACAGTGATCAGTGCTAATAAAAAGGGGTTAACATCTGGGTGTGATCAAAGGGTTAACTGTGTGCTGTGTGAGTTTCACATTATGTGCCGTGTGCTGTTTTACTATGTAAGCATGCTGCTTTGTATTGCTCTGCTGTGCAGAGCAATACAAGGCAGCATGCTGGTGCTGACAGGGCTGAGATCTGTATTGTTTACATACAGACCTCTCCCCTGTCAGTGTTCCTCGGCGATCACCGGTTGCTAGCAGTTAATTTCCATCCGGAACTCAGGGATCGACATCAGTATCTGCCCATGCGCCCCCTACCCGGACCTCTCCACATATACGTGAGATTTTGCGCAGCCCTGCCAATCCTAGGGAATGTGAAGCAGCATGCCTTCTGTCCAGTATTGTACAGTAGAATGATCCCTCACCTGTCTTAAAGGGAGAGCAACCCAATCCCCTACATCACACCCGGCCAAGGTAAAAATTGGAAAACACACGCCCAAGCCAGCAAGAGAACAGCCAGCCAAACAGTCCCTGGGCTACTCTAAAGATGGCGGCTGTTCATACACACAATGCACTCTCCCGCAGCAGGACAAACACAAGAAGCCAGTGATGGGGTTGTCAGCTCAGAGAAGCCTTTCTGATTTATGTTAGGCCATTGCATTTGTCAAGTCCTGTTGTTTCTACTCCTGGGCACTCTACCTGGATTCTGTGGACCTCAGTATGGTACTGTGAGTACATTGCATCCTTTCATTCATTACTTCTCACATTCTTCATGCAATACTGCTTGAATTTCACTAAATGGCACTGTTGCTGCTTCTCAATGAACATAGAGATATTTTCAGCTGAACAAACTATTCCCATGTTGAGGCTGTTCCTGGGTTTCTTTATGTTTTCCTTGTTCTTTTACCCAGCACAATTTTTTTGGGAGGGTTGGCATAGACATGCCCCCACACCTTTCTACACGTTTTGGGGAAATGTTTGTTTCAGGTTCGGACAATGAGCTGAGTGGGTAGATTGGGCAAAGGTTTTCTGTAACTGCTGTTATGATTGCTTTGATATTCACCTGCCACTTATTTCAATGTGTGCTTGTGCATTGCTGGACTAGGGGTATACTTCCATATTTCTTTCAGTTCATCCCTTGTTTAATAGTAGTCATGAGTGTTAGGTTAATAACTTGGAATTACTTCAAAGTCAAGAGATCCCTTGTATTTAAACAGCTTAAATGCATCAAGCCACAATTTATACAACTCCAGGAGACTCACTTGACTGGGTCAAGGGTAATGGTACGGAAAAGACCCAATACTGTATATTACATGCACTTCATTCTACTTATTCATTACCTTCCAGGGGTGTATCTATTTTAGTTGCTAAATCCCTAATTTATATATAAAATAAGTTCTCACGAAACCATGGGGCTGTTATGTTATTCTAGTAGCACATTACCTAGATAAATATTATAATTTTGTGAACATCTACTTACCTCCACTGTTCAACATCCAAAAATGTAATCAATGCATGCATAATGCCCTCACTTTTGCAAAGACCTCCTTCTTGATAGATTCTGCAGCAGTTGATCATACCCCTCGGTCTTAAGAGAGTGGATAGAGGGATATATCCCTGTTGACGCATGGAGATGGAGGCACCCTGTTCGTAGAGTATTCCTGTCAATCTGATTCGCACAGTACTTTATCTAGAATGGATATTTTCTTCCTATCTACTGATATACTGCACATAATATCTGATATACAATACTTACCTAGGGCTGTTTATGACCATGCTTCCTTGGAAGGATTTAGCATTTGGAGAATGGGCCCATATTAGTTAAATAATCTAATGGTATTGCCAAGTGCCAAGATGATATGAATCACTATTCACAGGAAATGACCAGGATGCTTCTGAGAGCATCAAATAGGATACCTTTCAGGCCACTATGAGAAGCTCCTTTATGTCTGGGATAGCTCAAATAAAAAAAGCTATTCAAGAATTGCTTAATTTGAGTCAAAAGGTCTTAGAAACTCTCAGAAGTGAACTTACAGCAACTTCCAAGTTTGGAAGGATTCACAAAGGCTGCATAATCTGGCTACCATAAAAACAAAAACAAAAATACACTAGAAAAACTGCTTTACTAAGCACAACATGTCTTTGCATCTAGAAACAAGAATGGTCAGTTGCTGTTTGAGCAAAACCCTTTACCTGAACCCTCTACTATTCCTAGGAATTTTGACCATCACTCTGTTCTGCATACATCCACTGACCAAATCAAGGATGCCTTTCCATGGTTTTATTCTAAGCTGTAGTAATCACAAGCACATTATGACCCCCATGATCTATCCATTACCTTAATATATCTAACCTATGCCCAAAAGTACTCCTGGAAGAACCTCTTACTAGTGAAGAAATAGCACATGCTCTGGGCACTTTTGCCAAGCATAAAATGCCAGGCCCAGACAGTTTTCCCATTGAATGGAACCTAACACATAAGGAAAGATTGCTTGCGTGATTAGCAAGTCTGTATGCAGGCACTTTTGAAGATAAACTACTCCTATTTTCTCTGTGGGAATGTTTGGTAGTATTAATCACAAAACCCAATAAGGATTTTGTCTATTGTGAATCGTTTTGGCAATCTCCTTAATTGATACCTATCCCAAAATCCTTTCTAAAATACTGGCTCACTCTTTACACTCTTTACAATCTACACATTCCTAACATCACCATAATCCCCAGAACCATAGTGGCTTTAGATTTCATTAAGACATTTGACTGTATAGAACAGGGGTGTCAAACTGGCGGCCCTCCAGCTGTTGCGAAACTACAAGTCCCATCATGCCTCTACCTTTGGGAGTCATGCTTGTAACTGTCAGTCTTGCAAGGCCTCATGTGAGGAAATGCTTGTAGCTTCTGATTTCTTAGACTATAGACATGATTGGCACCATTCCGGTTTCCAATCAGCTCTATGGTCAGCTGGCAGAAACACCGGCTACAATATCAGGTTCCCCCGACGGCGCGTTACTGCCCGAGAAGGCCATGGAAGACAGCAGGGGGGGGGCATCTTCTCCCCCTGCTTGGCAAAGCAATCCTGCAGCTAATTAGCCACTAGGATTATACCAGGTTATACCAGGCATCATCCTGGTATAACCACTCAAAGTCCAGCGATATACCAGTATGTCGCTGGTCCTTGTTGGGTGTATATGCTATGTTCTCTTTTTCATGCAGCCTGTGGGCTGAATGAAAAAAAGAGAAGAATCTCTGCCAAAAAAAGTGTGTGGTATGCCCACCATTATAATATACTGCCCTGCATCCACCCACTTCTAATGGTGGTCACACATGAAATGTGCCAAAAAATATAAAATATATATGCCGAAGCATAGGGGCCATCCACCCACTGGCCACCCCAGGCCCCCAAGCTCTTTTTTTAACTGCGGATGAAAAATCTCATCCAACAGCACTGCACACACCTACTTATGTATATTCTGAGAGCAAGACCCTGTTGCTGCAAGAAAAAAACAAGTCGGTGCTGCAGCTGAATGACATCCTCATTTCTCAAGTAGGCTTTTCTCCCCTTTCTAAGATGGGTATTTACAAGCCGTTAGGGAAAGCCCCGGTGATTAGGTCTAACGGTGCCACATGCGCCAATTCCAAGATTGTACAAATGTCTAAATAGTGGCACGTGTGAATATAAATTGTCAATGTATTAGTGGTGCCCCATATGGAAAAAGGATGACATCAAGTCCCAAGCTATCTTGCCACTGCTCCCCATGTAGTCTGGGCATCCAGGGGGCTCCACGTAAATCTGAAACTTATATGTATAGCCTGTTGCCCTCTCACAGGTCTTATACATCTTGACCCCATATCTGGCATGCTTGCTGGGGAGAAATTGTTTGAATGCAAGGCGGCTAGAAAAATAATGAGGGACTCATCAACGCAGATGTTTTGCTGGGAAGTATAGACATCTGCAAATTTTTGGTTAAGATGATTTACGAGGGGCGAATTTTGTGGAACTGGTCAAATTCAGCGTCACCCCGAGGATGACAGAGTGTGTTGTCATTGAAATGCATAAAACACATTATACTCTCATATCTATGACTGGCTATGGCAGCAGAGAACAAGAGCATATGATGAATCGGGTCTGTGGACCAATTAAACCGCAATTAATTTCTTCTAGTAATGCCCACGTTGAGTGCTAGTCCCAAAAAAACTTTAAACTCGGAAACTGGAATGGGTTTCCATGGGAACAGTCTGGCAAGGTTTGAACTTGGGTTAGCGGCAATAAACTGTTGTTCATATAAATTGCTTTTATCCACAATAAATGCATACAGATCTTCTGTAAAAAACAGCTAAAAAAAATCAAGTTACATTTGCTGATTCCACCTGAATTCCGGGTTGGGCAGTGAATGGGAGAAGCACGGGTGCTGCAGAATTTGTGGGCTACCAATTGGGATTTGCAAGCACATCTGGAAGGATACCAGGGGCTCTACGGGCCTGTGTGCGAATTCTTGGTGGATGGGGGACACTAGTTGTGCTAACTACTGCACCAGCTTGGACTGCACTTTTAGGTATCGCCATGTCACCAAGTGATACTGCAGTGCTGGTATGTGAAAGACCAGGATGTACTAGGCCGCTGGTTCTCACCAGTTCAGAAAAAGGTAGAATGGCAATAGTACTGGCACTCTGCTGCATATGAGAGTCATCATGCGATTGTAACATCTCAGCAACCTGGGAACGGGGTCGGGTACGCCTGATCTTAGCAGGGACCTCTTCTCCATCGTCTGAGCTGTCTGTCAGGGTGCCGCTGCTGTCTACAGGTTCATATTCTGAGGCTGATTGTGTCAGTGAGTCTTCCCCTTCGCTCTTATCTGACATGCTCAGAATCCTGTAGGCCTCTTCACTAGAGTACCTTTCCATTGACATTTTGACTACTAAATGTATAGGTTCCTAGTGCGACTCATGGGAAAAGAGCACCTGGCTGTCAGTGACTGCTTGAACTGCTACAAAAAAATTTACTGGCAAGTGCTAACAGAGATCAGGCCTGATTCTGCGAACACTGCGGTTTTCTGTGCAATGTATCAAGTGACAGTGACCTACTGACACTGCACTTGCTGGGGGAGAAGGGGTGGGGTAAGCGTAGAGGCTAAACACAAGTGCTGGCAGGTGCCAGGGCTGATCCCACTAATGCTGTGTTTATGGGGACACTATACTAATGTGAATGCTGGTATAGTGCTGATCTGATCAAAGAAATTGATCCATTCAGACACTATACTAGCAATGGAAGTTTATTGTGTATATGAGCGTGTTCCTGGCAATCAAGGGGTTAAATGTGATTACTGGTGTACTGACGGGCAATCTAACACTATCTGGGAGGGGCACAAAAACCGCGGGAGCGCGAATCACGTATATATACGTTATTTTGCGCACCCGTGCCGCCCTGTAGCAGTATTTCTACTATAGGGCGGGGGTGGAAGCGATTAGACATGTCCAGTAAAAAAAATTTTAAATCTCAAATTTCGTCATAAAGTTAGACCAAAATGTATTCTGCAACGTCTTTGCTAAAAAAAAATCCCAAACGTTTAAATTGGTTTACGTGAAAGTTATAGCGTTTACAAATGGTGGTATAGATACTGGATTTTTTTTCTACTAATAATAGCAGCAATCAGCGACTTATAGTGGGACTGTGCATTCTGACACTGGGGGGAACGCACATCGCCAGTGACACCAATACAGTGATCAGTGCTAAAAAAAAAGCACTGACACTGTACTAATGGCACTGGGCAGGAAGGGGTTAACATGAGGGGTGATCAAAGGGATAACTGTGTGCTGGGAGTATATTACTAGGGGACGGGGGGGTGTGCTTCACTGTGTGCCTGAGCCGACAAGGAGGAGGACTGTTAATAAACAAAGCAGTCCTCCTCCCCGTCGGTGATCGTTGGTAATCACATGGCGCCGGCTGGTAATCACCCGGTGATTGACAGCTGCAGACGCGAATGGCGGCGTGGGTAGGGTGCGTGTGCCCCCTTACCCGGAAATGCAAAATCACATATATACATGTGATTTTGTGCACCCATGCCACCCTGCACCAGTATTTTTGCTATAGGGCGGTCGGGAAGCGGTTAAAAACCACAGTCCTGACTTGGTTAAAACTCCCTCTCATTTATTTAAAATCATTTTTTGGCCCAATTTGTTGTCTATTTTGTCTGATGGTATACTTCAACCAGTTCATACACAATTAATTTCCACCTTTTATAATAATCTACTGAGAGGTAAATCTCTCACGTTCTCTAAACCACAAGTCCATTGGCAACAAGATATTCCATATAATTCAGATCACAACTGGCAAGAATTCTTTAATTCATACTTTAATCCTACATTATCTGCCAAAGATAAACTTATCCATTTTAGGTTTTTTTCACAGAATTTACAATACACCATTGAGATTGTTTTAGATACATAAAAGAGATACAACCCTCTGCCATATACAGTATGTAAAAAGGGAAACTGGTGATTTTCTTCATATGATTTAGAGTTACGTATGACAAAGTTAGACTGTTTTGGTCTCAGATTACCGTTTTCATCTCTACTAACTTTGATATCCCTGACATTTGCAATCCCAAGTGGTATTTTGCCACAAAAAAAGTATTATTTTGTACTGTGTTAGAAAACAAGAAAAAAAGTACAGTTTCAGTGGGTACACACTAATTTCCTTCATAATAATTTATGAAAAAAACTGACTAATCAAACTGCACCAAAATACCTGTGGCATACCTATCATAAAAAGTAGCACTAATGGATGCTGATATTGATTGTACCCTACCTGTAGCCACTTTTAGTCAATAAAATAAAAAAGTACACGACAAGATAATTTCTTGCACAATTATTGTATGAGTAATACTGTACGTCAACATAATGTGAATACTTTTTTTTGTTCTGTCGTTTCATTGCTCACCCATTTGGTTTTTTATTGCTCTACTTCCCACACTTTTTGTATTGTTCTTATTCTGAATAAATATTGTAATGACACTTTTTGTAGAGATGTATTTGTTTAATGCTAATAAATTGAAGTATAAAAAAAATAATAGAGAGGAAAAGAAAAATACAAGAAAAAAATGACAAGCCTGCAGTTATCCAAAAGTATCTGTTTGTAGATTACCATTACTAAATATTTCTATAAAGATGCATTTGCTGTATTTTTTTTATAAGTGTGAATTTCCTCTTTCAGGGACCTCAAACATCTCTGCAGCTGCAATGATTGAAAGGCATGTTTATATATATATATTTTTAAAGAAATTGTAAGAATGCAGAGGAAACTGTGTGCATGGGGATAGAAAGGAAACATCTTACAATGTCACTTGTATAATATAATAATAAAAGCATTCAATCAGTGAAAACGTCTCCTAGATTTGCAGTGATTACATTTTTAGGACATTTGGCTCAGCAGGTACAAGAGTTTCTCATAGAGCCTGAGAACACTTTATGAGTTCCGTCCTGTTTGGAAATACAGTTGCATTCTAACCTGGGTCAAACATTTACAATAATTGCTTCTAATATTAAATTATATTTGAGGAAATCCAAAAAGCTTTCTTTTATTGTTTTATACGCAGGAATTTCCTGTACAAAAGATACAATGTAAAAAAAACTTGAAACTAGAACTTGAAAATATTTTTGAGACATTATTACATATTTTGGTTTTACATATATATATATATATATATATATATATATATAGGTTTAAGATGATAAGACCACAATAACTGTACTTATTAAATGGATAGACCCAAACCACTTTGCAGATGAATTTTCATCATATAAAGTGAAGTTTCGCTTATTCTATGGAATCAGATAAAACAAGGTAAAAAAAATTAATTTGCAAAGAATATCCAATCATATAAGGGGACATATATCTACATACATCCACTAAGGTTTTCCACCACATTCCCTAAGGGGTGTATGTATAAAAAAATTGCATACCTTTGTCCTTCAAAATTGCACGCAAATTTGTTGATTGCAAAATTTAATGTTCACGGGCTACTATTCACTTTCAATAAGTTTTTATTGAAGTCTTTACAAAAAACAACACATGCAAATATATGAGTAAGACAAATGTGTCGATAAATTTCCAAATAACAATCATCAAACTTCAAAAAATAAAGATAACCATAATAGAAGACAATGAATATTCTGGGTTACAAGCTATTATTACAGTACTGATTAGCATTGTGCACAGAAATGCAGACTGAGCACTAGCTGTATGTCAGAAAGCACTCCTAGATTTTAAGAGCTTGGAAACAGCAGTTTGTTCCATTTACAGAAGTCTGCTGCCTTATAGAAACCTTCTTTATCAATGAAATAGTCACTAGTATCCTCCTAGACACACAAAAGAAATTTCCCTTCATTCCTACAGCAAGTTTTGCATATCTGAAGGCTTAGATGCCCTAGAGATCCAGCTGGGGTGTTCCTGACATCCTCCCACTCCCTTCTTTTCTACACCTTTACTCTTTTTAACCCGTTGGCCCACCTACTGTATGTGATGTTGGTGTGCACGGGTGAGAGGTGGAAGGTTATAAACATCTTTGGAATCTTCAGTTTTCATCACAAAGGACTTTATGGGTTTTTTCTGAAGATTTTTTGATATATATAAGCACTATTTAATATGGGACATTTATATTGTGTGATTTACTAATATTTGTATTTAGGTCTATTTTGCGCTGTTTATCTATATATTTTACTGTTTGTGTTTTCACACGTTTTTTGCACAGCAGCAATTTAGAAGGGTGATTTACTGATTTTTGATTGGCGCAGGAATATTTTTCTTTTGTCTTCTACATAAAGGATTGTGATGATCTCTTCCTGGAATTTCAGGAAGGATCCACTTCTTCCAGTTGCTTTGTAAAGCATGAAAGCGTACAGAGGCAATTGATATAAATATACAGACACTTTTTTTTGTACCAGCATTTGGCTTTACAGGAAACTAAACATGGCTTAATCATCTGATCATTGAAGTCCACCCCTCCCATGTTAAGGTTATAGTGATGGTCACAGAGGGGCTTCTCAACAACACCAGCTGCTGTGAAAATTTGGATGGTCGTGTCTGCCTGAATGGAAGACAGGATGAAAACATCCCGTTTGTCCTTCCACTTCACTGCGAGCAATTCATCGTTTTTCAAGCAGACCTTCCACCTTTCTTAGACGGGTATTTACAAGCTGTTGGGGGAAGCCCCTGCGATAAGGTAGCACAGTGCCACATGCGCTATTTCCAAGATTGTACAAATGTGTAAATAGTGGTACAAGTCAATAAAAATTGTCCATGGATAAGTGGTACCCCACATGGAAAAAGGGTGACACCAGGACCCAAACTATCTTGCCGCTGCTCCCTATGTAGTCTGGGCATCCAGCGGGCTCCACGTAACTAAATTTTCCCTCATAAATATGAAAATTACATGTATTATACATTTTGACCCCATATCTGGCATGCTTGCTGGCGAGAAATTGAATGCAAGGCAGCCAGAAAAATTAATGAGGGTTTCATCAACCCAGATGTTTTGCTGGGGAGTATAGACATCTGCAAATTTCTTGTTAAGATGATTTACGAGCGGCCGACTTTGGTGAAGCTGATCATATTCAGGGTTACCCCGAGGATGACAGAGTGTATTGTCATTGATATGCATAAATTTCATTATATTCTCATATCTATGCTTGGCCATGGCAGCAGAGAACACAGGCATATGATGAATCGGGTCTGTGGACCGATACAACCACAATTCATTTTTTTTTAAATAATGCCCATGTTGAGGGTTAAGCCCCAAAACAATTTAAATTTGGAAACCATAAGAGATTTCCATGCAAATGGTTTGAAATTTGGGTTGGTGGTGATAAATTGTTGTATTTATAAATTGCTTTGATCCAAAATCAATCCATACAGATCTTCTGTGAAAAATAGCTCCAAAAAACCAAGGGGAGTAGTTAAATTTGTTGTTTCCACCTGAATTCCAGGTAGGCAGTGAATGGGGTAAGTATGGGTGCTGCAGAATTTGTGGGCTGCCAGTCAAGATTTGCAAGCACATCCAAAAGGACACTGGGCTCTGCGGGCCTGTGCTTAAATTCTTGGAGGCTGCGGGACAATACTTGTGCTAGCCACCGCACCAGCTTGTACTGCACTTAAGTGATACTGCAGTGCTGGTATGAAAAAGACCAAGATGTACTAGGCCGCTGGTGCTCGCCAGTTCACCAAAAGGTAGAGCGGCACTAGTACTGGCACTCTGCTGCATATGAGAATCATCATGCAATTGTAACACCTCAGCAACCTGGGAATGGTGTTGAGTATGCCTGATCTTAGCAGGGACCTCTATTCTATCATCTGAACTATCTGTCAGGGTGCCGCTGCTCTCTACAGGTTTGTGTTCTGAGCCTGATTCTGTCAGTGAGGCTTCCCCTTCGCTCTCATCTGACATACTCAGAATCCTGTAGGCCTTTTTACTACTGTACCTTTCGTTGGACATTTTGGCCACTAAATTTATAGGTACCTAGTGTGACTCATGGGAAAAGAGCACCTGGCTGTCCGGAACTGCTTGAATTGCTACAAAAAAAAATGACAGCTAGTGCTAGCAGAGAACAGGCCTGATCTTGCTAACCCTGCAGTTATATGTGCAATGTATCAAGTGATAGTGATCTACTGACAGTGCACTTGCTGGGGGAGAGGTGGGGGTTAAGCGCAGGGGCTAATCGCAGGTACTGGCAGGTGCCAGGGCTAGTCCTGCTAATGCTGCATTTTTAGTGACACTATACTCTTGTGAATGCTTGTATAGTGCTGATCTGATCAGAGGTATTGATCCGTTCAGACACTATACTAGCAATGGAGGTTTATTGTGTATGGTGAGCATGTTATGGCACTCAAAGGGTTACATGTGATAACTGATGTAGTGGCGGGCAATCTGACGCTATCTGGGAAAGGCGCTAACTGATTCTAACACTATATGAAGTTGCCAGTGACACTAATACGGTGATCAGTAAAAAAATCTGTACCTTGCACTAATGACACTGGTGACAGGGCAGTGAAGGGGTTAACTGGGGGGTAATCATGGGGTTAAATCTGTGCTTTTACTGTCTCAGTGTGCTGCTTTCTTCTCTTTCTGGAACGGAATGTGCTCTAGGGAGAGACATTTGCATCACTTCATCTGCCTGTGTAATGTAAATATAGGCACAGACTGAGCTTTGATTCGGTACAGCCGATCAGCAGATCCAGGCCAAACATCATTGACCTGAATCTGGCGAGTAATCAGTCCTGTACAGCACGGGAGCGTGGATCACACATACACACACACACACACGTGTGATTTTGCACAAGGAGTCCGCCCTGTAGCAGTAAAACTGCTATAGGATGGAAGGCAAGCGGTAATATTAATATGTAGGCTTACAAAATAAGAAGGTGCTCACTTTCACTCTTGTGGACCTGTAAATGCACTAGCAAACGTATGCATTTTTCTGCTTAATAATAATATGGAATACCGATGTTAACATCAATTGAAAAAGTGTACACAGGACAAGTCAGAAAGGTCCTGTACTTAGGTAGTAGATACAACAATCAAGGGGTTGTTCAAATGTCTACAAAAAAGCAACTAATTTTCTTACCAGCTGATACATGGTGGTGTATATGCAATGAGCACTTTCCATTTCATTTCATTCATTCATATTACAGTGCATGAACCATATTTCTATCATCCACAAAATTGTCTATAATTTACCCCATCTTCTACTGTGCATGGCATGCAGTTGTTTTTCATGGTAGTACAGCCTACCTCTTAAACATGTAACCTGCCATGTTCAGATGTGCATTGAGGTTCTGTACACACACAAAAATGGTGGTAAATAAAACAATTGTCTTTAGACATCTGGGGGGGGGGGTGTACTGTAAATTACTTTGGATTTACATTGGATTTCTAAGGTCTAAGTATAAAGCTTGCTGCAGATATGACAAACTGACTACATGGCCTAAAATATCTTTATAAACTTGTCATTGAAATCTTAATTTCTGGTCTGATGCATAGACTTTCATAAACCTTTCATCCAACCTCTACTTTATTGTTTTGTCACTTTAAAGCCAATAAAAAGTAGCAGAAAAAAAAAAATCTTTTGGTCTAATGCAATTCACATGCATTTAGTTTTTGGAGCTATGTACAAATGGTTAAGATATAAATGGCAAAACAAGGGTAAAACAAATCTAAATGCCTGAGCACAATTTTGCAATGTTGATATGTGTTAGTAAAACCGTACATATAATTACAACTACTTTGTACATCCGGGTGAGTTATGCCTTGTTTTTTTTTCAGGACAAATTGGGCTTTCATTTGGTGGTAAAAGGTAATGGATATCTCCTGAATTTCTTTTATTATCAAAGGAAAACTGGCCCAAAATAGTAAAAAAAAAATTTTGTTTTAAATTTAGCTGTGTGTTTCTTGTTACTACCATAACCTTCCATCAAAGAGCAACCCAAAATAAATTTTACAGCTCGCCAATCACAGCGATACCATATATGTGTATGTTATTTGATGTTTGTACCCGTAGTACAGCCCAGAAACAATAGTGCAACAAGAGTGGCTCTCAGTGACACCCGGTCTTTGTTCTGGGAGCACGCCGTGCGGCGCACTCCCAGCAGAAAGACAGGTACACAAATATGTGGCCACACAGAAAAAAGTCAAGTTCTGTGAGGCCGCATATTTGTGTTACATCAGCGTCAAGGAGTTAAGCAAAAGGGGCAGCTGCCCTGGGCCCAGTCATTGTTGTGGGGCCCAAAGCAGCTATCCCATACTTGCCAACTGTACTGGTTTACATTCTGTCACTTATGCTGCCCAGCTCTGTCCTATTGCCATGTACAGATGACTCACATGTGCAGACTGTGTCAGCTTTCACATGTAAATAACGATGGCATTCATGTGTAAATAGTGGTGGCAATGTGGCATTCATATGTAAATAGCGATGGCAATGTGGCATTCATATGTATATTTGCCCCCCCAGGTTCCAGCCACCAACACCTCTGCTGTTGGTCAGTGTAAATTCTCCCTTACATTGGAGACCAGTGTACAAATTTATTAGTTGTTGGTTTAAAATCCCCCATTACATTTAATGTTAGTTTAAATTCTTCATTACATTGGTGGTCAGTGCAAATTCCCCATTACATTGGTGGCCATTGTCACTGTCACTCATCCCATTCCCCCAGCACTGCAACTTGTTCCATACTCCCCACCCCTGCCAGTGATCCCATCCCCCCACCACCACCACTGATCCTATCAACCCTCCCCCCAGCACTGCCACTGATCACACCATCCCGCCCAGCACTGCCATTAATCCCAGGAGTCCTAGGAGTTTTCTGTCTATTGGTGGGTCCCCTAACCTTCTCAGTCCATGGTGTACAGACAGTGAGGAGGTGATGTGCTGTAACCTTCAGCATTCAATCAGTGAGACATAATTAAATGCTGTAACCCTGAGCAACCAATCAGTGAGTGGTAAGGATGTGCAGTAACCTCTAGCAACCAATGGGTGAGCCGTAATGATGTGCAGTAACCTCTAACAACCAATAAGTGAGCGGTAATAATGTGCAGTAACTTCTAGCAAGCAATCAGCAAGCGGTAATGATGTGCTGTAACCTCTAGCAACCAATCAGTGAGCGGTAAGGATGTTCAGAAACCTCTAGCAACCAATCAGTGATCAGTAATGATGTGCAGTAACCTCTAGCAACCAATCAGCAAGCAGAAATCATGTGCTGTAATGTCTAGCAACTAATCAGTGAGCGGTAGTGCTATGCTGTAACCTCCAGCAATCAATTGCAATTGCTGCCTGGTCTGCTGTGGTAAACTGATTTTGGTCTGCTATTTATTGTATGTCTCAGAGCAGGTGGAGAGAAAAAATTCATGGGGGGGGGGGGGGGGCAAGAAAATGTTATCCCAGAGTCCAATCAATATTAAAGAAGGCCCTGATATATTGGTTTTAGTTGTAAAATGTCTGTGTCAATTATCAAATTAGATTTTTTTATTATAGCTTTACATTTGGATGATTAAATGCATGCATTAATGCTACCATGAATGTTTGCCTAATGAGTTCTAATGTGAGCGGCCATTCATGCTGCTGTATGTGCAGACCGTTTCAGCTGTGCCACTTTTGACGGACACTTGCATAGCACACTTACTACATTTGATGATTGCAACATTCATCAGCTACCATGCTGCTGATAAGTTACTGGAACAAGGATTAGGTATTCTAAACCCCCGGTGTTAAACCTAAAACCTGAGGAAGAAAAAAGAAGCAAAAGATGTAAATGTAACATGTGCAACCATAGACAAGGACAGCTCTTCCCACCTTTCATTCAACCGATATGAATTCATTCCATGACTCACATCACCAAGGATCATAGCAAGATGGAATGCTGGGAAGCGTATCCCAGGAATTCATAGGGAATTATGTGATTATGGAATTAGATGATTTAAGTAAGTATGGGTTTAGAGATCAATTGGATGCTTGATATGCTCATTGGAAAGTCCAGGGGTAATACTGTATGTGTATGATATTTTTTGTTAGATTCCTTGGTCATTATAGATTCCTGCGGTCTGCCCTTCAGGGCATTGGCAATGGTTCCCCCTGTGAACTACTGGGATACGCTTCCCAACAGTCTATCTTGCTACAATCCATGGTGATGTGACTCATGGAGTGCATTCATATGGGTTGAATAAAGGGTGGGTGGGCCAGTCCTTCTCTGTGGTTGCACATGTTACATTTACATACTTTGATTATTTTTTTACATATTTTATATGAATATCTTTTGCATCTCTCCTAGAATCCTTCTTGTGTGAATGCTTCCTGAAGACGCCAGGATGGCAAAACATGTTTAAGATCACATATAGAGAATATCTTCAACAATATCTTCGCAGCATGCATTTTTTCAGAACCGGGGTCATGTACTTTTTCTCTCTTTTATATGTTTTAAATATTTTGCAATAAAAATTATACTTTTTAACTGGTAATTTTGGGCTCTATATATCCATCACACCTTTAAAGTTCCATTCCTACATTGTCAAACTCTAAGTAAATGGATGTGGTGCTTTATACTTAACTCCTTCCACTCACATATCTATACATTGTGATCCTCTTCTACACTCCTGCCACATGCATTTATTTTATGCCTAACTATGCCTCTTATGTCCACCCACACTGATTTGCAAATGCTTAAAATTAATATAAAACAACAGCAACAACAGGGACATAGCAAATGCTTAAATTAATGACAGAAATCTTCAATAATATCAGTCAAATGTGATCAGAGATTAGGTCCTTCTTTCTACATACGAGGTGGTATCAAACAGTTTCGAGACAGATGGCAGAACAAGGCTGCATGCACAGTCACAGGGAGCACTGACCTTTATAAGTCCGCATGCAAAAAGACATAATTCTGTGTACATCAAGAGCTGTGCAAATGGTGCTATTCTGTCCGGGTGCATTACCACGTCTGCTATTTCACCATGGGCAGCAAGTTAGAACGAAGAGTGAACGTGCAATTCTGTGTGAAACAGTGCAAATCTGCCACAGATGCATTTCACATAATTCTGAAAGTTTATGGCGATGCTGCAATTAGTTGTTCGAGGTGTTTTGAGTGACATGCGCCAGGTAAAGAATGAATATACAGAAAAAGATTAGTAAACCCCCAAGTCCTTTATCCCTTCATATAAAGACTGTTCAAAACATCAAATGTAAAAATTTAGAGAGTGGATGAAAGGTTTAGCATTGTAGAATAATTTGGTTGTTAAATAATACATAAATTAGCAAGGTATATAACTGATGGACAATGTTTGAAAATGAGAAAATGACAAGAAAAACAACATCTACATTGAAAGGCAAGCTGCGGTAGGAGGGAAAGGCATGTACACAGGGATAATGTTTAAAAACCTTAACAAGATTCTGTAATCCTTAGGGATCAGCTTAATGAACGCAGCAATCAGCTTTCATATACAGATCACAGCTATTTTCATATTTCATGTACTTTTAGTTAATATATATTTTTATAATGTGTTTCATATTACACGAGGAGTCTTCTGATGACTCCACTACTGTTGTATACATTTATATTAAAACACCTCTTAGGCATGCCACATTTAATGATGGCAATATCCATCAACTACCCTGATGTTGTTACATCACATGAACAAGGATTAGATCTAAATAGTTTCAGATCATTCATACCTATAGTGCAGTACTGCTTCTGTAAAGCCTGCTTACCCCCTCACATAAATCCCCGTAATCTGTTAATTTCCTCCAACAGTGGTAAACACTTTTGTATACTGTGCATTCAGTATTCACCCATACCCACCATATATTCATTTTTCTTATTCCAAACCCTACCTCTTAAGTCAACACTACACTGTTTGCAAATATATATAATTAGGGGTCAGATGGTGTTGAGCTAAATTCATAGTAAAATAATTATATTCTATGTATAAATCTAACTCAAGTCTGCTTTGCTTTGTAAAGGGATCACCTTTTACCTTCTTCCGCTAGACTCACCAATTCATCAAAGTGTGCTTGAATACTTTACATTAAGTATGTGTAGCTGTGACCTAACCTGTGTTCTGAAGAAATGAGTCAACAAATGAGGATACAAAATGCTGATTATATTGTAGAAATTATTGATAACGAAATTAAGGCAGTTTATAGCAATTGCAGGTAAAACACTTCTTCAGGGAGAAGAGGGTAATGTTTATCAACAAGGCACTTTTCAGTAGTCATGTAACATAAGCTTACAGACCACAAAATGCTTGAGGAGCACTTCACTTGGAGGAGGTATAAGATTACAGGGTCACCCTGGGAACCCCAGTGTCCTTGCTGTTTTCCAGCTGCTGATTGGAGACAGTTTCAGTACTAGCAGAAGAGACACCAAGTAAGGGAAAAACTTACTCTTCCCTTCCTGTCTTTGCCTAAAAACGGCCACGAATCTATATTATTTTACAGTTTTTTATGTGATTAGCTATGATAAATAATGTTTCAGTGCTTAACCTACTTTCAAACCATTGTTTGTCCTTACATGTACATGAAATCAGCCATATTTGCTCATGCAATACGTAAGCTCTGCTGTCCACTTAGTAATTCTGGTCAAGGTACTTCTCTCAGTCAGTATTGCAGTCAATCCTGTTAGTCTGCTCAAAATTACTGGAAACCAAAGGTTCTATACTGCATATGGCTAGGTGATCATGTCAGTATTTCTCAGGTAGTACTGCTGGCCACTTTTTTCCCCGATAACCATTGGCAAAACTGATTTGCAAACCAGATTAACAGAGAACTGGCAAAATGAGAATTTTTTGATTGCCCTGTATGCATGCATGCTTATTTATAATTGGAAATTGCCTAAAATCTGAATTATGTGGTTCTCCAAAGATCAGACAAATTTGGTTAATAATAATAATTCAAAACCTATACTGTTTGGAAATACATTATGGTATTCCTTCAAAGCATATGCAAACCCTAACAATGAATTGCTCTTACCCTGTCAGCATATTTCCCTCACCCAGTAGGTTGTAAAGGCTGAAGGTTTTTTTACCTTCATGCATTCTATGCATGAAGGTATAAAAACTTTAGTTTCCCGTTCCCCCAAATCCCCCCCCCCCAGTGCTTACCTGAGCCCAATCCAGATCCTGAGCTGTGCCCCAGCTCTCCCATTGGCTCCCACTGCTGTCAATCACAGCCAGTGAGGAGCGAGCAGGGGGTCGGGACTGAGGCTCGCTCTGTGTGTCTAATAGACACACAAAGCTGTCTCGAGAGCAAGCATGCACAAGTGCCCTCAGAGCTTGCTCTAGGGGCACTCAGCATGGGGAAGGGGCCAGGAGCCCAGAAGTGGAGGACCAAAACCATTGCACAGATCACGTAAGTATATGTTTGTTATTTACAAACAAAATGAGCCTTTAATATTACTTTAAAGGGAAGAGGCTGGTGCCAAGGCAAATTTAATTACTAACACTTATTTAAAGGACGCAGTTGATTATTTATTAATCAATAATTAGATGTACTATTGTGTGTCTTCAAGAACCCAGATTGCTCTCAAGGCATCTGGAATTGATTGCTCATGCAATGACTTAAAACTAGATGGTTTTCATTCAATTTTCTTTTTTAAGTTCACACATTTAGGGATTACACATTTTAAAGGGTTATTTTGTATGAGTATTTACTGTTTCTATACACAACATATACAATCTTTATTTTACAAATGTAGTGCATACCCCTGAAGGAGCCGCTTGATATGTTGGGTCACTTGTTCCTGTGCCCATGACTCTGTGAACAGTGCCATGCACTCTGACACCCCTGGCTTGCAGATAGCTGCATATACATCCTAAGGCTCAAGGTTAATAGACACCAGGATTGACACAGAAACTTTGACAGGGTAAACAAATGAAGAAATATTATGCAATGAATAAATGACAAAACAAGGAGTGCAGCGCTATATGAAAATAAACCTTAATCACAAAGATATAAACAATAGAAAATGAGTCCACTGTGATATCAAAATACGGATTCCTCAGTCCACAATGAGATTTCTAACACTGTAGGTATAATCCGGTTTTCCGTTGTGGTGATATGAGTAGATTGCCTACTCACCAGAAACACAGTGCAAAAACGCATATCTGAATCACATGCATCTTGGGATCCCGGATGAAGACAGCCCGGTGTTAGGATCCTCTGGTGGTCCCTCAATTGGGTATGAGAAGGATACCGATCTGGTCTCAAAGTGCTCGCTCCTCAGGTCTGCAGCAATGCCTGAAATACTGGGGCTGAGGTGTGAAGGCTCAGTGCCAGATATGGAGAATGAAGGTGCTCATAGTGTAGTATTGTAAACAATAAATTTATTGCGTTTAAAATCAGAGCAATGTTATACATACATAAATGACTGCATATGATAAAAGGCTGCTGTGAGCAATAGTAAAAGCACCCAAAAAGCACTGAACAGTATACATCTAATGTGGGCCGCCGGACCTCCTGATCCGGCGGCGTGGCGTCAAAGCGTGCAGGGGCTCCTCCTAGACGCGTTTGTGTAAACACACATCTGCAATAGGGGTGATGCCATTGGCATCCTAACACCGGGCTGTCTTCATCCGGGATCCCAGGATGCATGTGATCCAGATATGCGTTTTTGCACTGTGTTTCTGGTGAGTAGGCAATCTACTCATATCACCACAACGGAAAAGCGGATTATACCTACAGTGTTAGAAATCTCATTGTGGACTGAGGAATCCGTATTTTGATATCACAGTGGACTCATTTTCTATTGTTTATATCTTTGTGATTAAGGTTTATTTTCATATAGCGCTGCACTCCTTGTTTTGTGATTCTATTAGAAAGGTTTTGGGGGTTCCTTTTAGTGCATTGGTCGCTTTTCAGATTGCGCTCACTAACTTACATTTAATGAATAAATGGTAAGAGAGCATAGCACTACCCCCTTGGGAGGCCTCTGAGTTTGTTTTGGCTCCCCCTATGCTCTGCACAGCCAGGCAACACATTTTTCCACACTTTGCATGCTTGGAGTCAGTAAACAGTCCTTGAGCTGGTTTGTTAGTTGTTTCTATTAAGGGGTTAGCAACCTGGATGGGGTCTAGGGGTATATGGGATGCTGTGAACTGTGAAACATGAGGAAGAACTTCTTGGTCCTCAAAAAATGTGGACCAAAAAAATAGCGCTGTCTCTTTTTCACCCTCTCCCCTAATCTAACCCGGGGGTGTAGGATTACTCACACTGTCCTATCCTCTCAGCGTGGTGGGTTGGTGGCTTCCTTCAGGCCATTTGCTGGTCTGGATCCTTCTCTGCTGCCCAGGCTGTCCTCCCAAGGAGGTGGGACAGAGATCCTCCCTTCCAGGTACCTCTCTGTAAGCAGGCTCCTCTCCCTATGGGCTCCTCACTCCAGTATTCCTCTCAATCCATCTTCCACCCGACACTGCACACCTCTCCCAGTCTCTGACGCATTTGAGGGTTGCCCTGGTCATCATGTCCAGCCTCCTGCCAGATAATTGGTAAAGGTCCCTCAAACATGTAGGTCTGGGCCACCTCCTCCCCTCCTCCTGCGGGTAGGAGGGCTCCAGAAGCTCTGCCCTGTAGAGCCGCAAGCCTATCTTGAGGTGAACTCTCTACCTTACTCCCAGGCTGACTCATCCCAGGCTGCTACCCAGCCTCTATCTAAAAAAAACAAACAGCCTATCTAGCTAAACCTAGAAGGTGTTACAAGAGTTATGCTGCATCGGCTAAAAAGTTAAAAAATATACTGCAATGGTTAAGCAACAAGAGAACTATACTGCAATGATTAATCATTAGGAGTAATATGCTGCAGAATTTGCTGCTGGCCAGCTCGTTGGGGTCAAATCATTATGGGCGCTCAAGGTAATGTCCCTTTAAGAACTGATGCAGGCACTGCCACTGTATTTATCACAGACAAATTTGTTCCTCTTTAAGCAAGGTGTAATGCAGGGTTGGCTAGTGGCCTCTTGCCACTCTGTGTCATTAGAGCAGTGTTTCTTAACCTTTGTTCAGTCAAGGCACCCTTTAAAATTATGGACAATGTCAAGGCACCCTCTAAAATTATGGACAGTCCCAAGGCACCCATTAAAATTATGGACAGTCTTTAGGCATTAGAAAATGTAAAAACTATTCTAATAATTTTATATACCGCAGCAACGTCCATACACGTAGGACACTTAACATTAAAGGTGATTTATTCTTCCAAAGCAAATACACTTGCACACTGGTACTGACTAGTATTCCAGTGTTTCTCTTCTCCCTCAGTTTTTCTCCATCACTGAGCTAATGTTACCCCAGAAATGATGGAGAAGGGCAGGGGGTTCAAACAAGGATGCTGTGCGGGCAACCGACATCCTCCTTACCAACTGATAATGTAAATGGCTGTCAGGACACTGGTGGCTAGAAGATCGTTATGGTGCACAATGAAAACCTGTGGCTTTGTGTAGCTAAAAGACAGGCACCCGCTGGCATGTATACATGTTTTGGGCAATTTCTAGACATTTTGCCAAGGCACCTCTGAAGAAACCTCAAGGCACCCCAGGGTGCCTGGGCACCCTGGTTGAAAAAGGCTGCTCACTGGCAAAAGTCTACTCTGGTCAGTGTCCTCAGCATCAGGCTCCTCAATTGGGCATGTAGTTCAAAAGACTGAAATTTGCTAGCATCCGATGCGGTTGTGAACTACAGGTTCCAGCCAGTTGGAGGAGAGAGGAAAGCTGAGAGAGGATATATATAGCAGACTCCAGAGATTGCGCTTCCTCTTGGGACTACAGGCTGGGATCCGGCTTCTGTGAGAGTTAAGCAGGCTGTGCGGTTTGGACGTTGTAGAGAGTCTTTGGCGCATGCGCTACAGACCTGCCAGCAGATCACTTGTCCACAGCTTCCTGTTGGCAGAAGTGACTAACCCAAGGCGTGAGCATTGTCACCGCCTCAGTTACAGCAGAATCCCAGTGTCACAAGGCTCAAGGCCAGGTGCCCCATGCTGGTTGCAGATTCTGTAGGAGCTTTCCAGGACATCCTGGATCACTTGAGCCATGTTATCATCAGGATTGGTGAGCGGGCAGAAGCCTACACTGTGTACACTCTTCATTAAGGGACACTGCATGTGGATCCTTTTTATACTTCACACCTGCTTACAAGTTTGTGATTTTTACCTGGAATCATCTACCTAAATATCCCCTATTTCTAGTCACCATTGCACAGCAATTCTTTTGGGCCCTTATTGAGCTAGCTGAAGACCTAGAACATTATCTCCACCAAGGCTCTGTTTGCTACTCCTCAAGCCAAGGACTCGGTGCTTATCTCTGTGCAAATGTTAAAGGGGGACTCTTTTTAGAACTGTTCATAGCATAGCTCATACAACTTTACAGTGTGTGCTGTTATTTCTGGACCTGTGGCATCAGGATTTTAAGGGAGCAGGCTGATACTAAGAAGTCTTTTCCCTTTGATACCTGGGGTCAAAGGCTCCCTACTGAGCATATTTGGAACACTGTATCATTGTGTTCCTCTCTGACAAGTTCACATACGTTCACATTTTGAGTCCAACAAGGTGGTGATTACATGAAAAGGTATAAAATGCATAAACATTCATTACTGTTTGCTGACTGCATAATCCTTAGTAAATACTCATTTGCATTGCTGCATTCAAGTGATTGTGCAATTGTGTCCATGTACGTTATGACTGAACCAGGGGCGGACTGACAACTCATGGGGCCCCCAGGCAAAAGGAGATCATGGGGCCCCTGTGTCCTCGCCTATGCTCAAACCACACCCAAAAAAGCCTATGAAAGGTACCAGGGGCATCTCATGGGGCCCCCTACTGACCCCTGGCCCTCGGGCAATGCCCGAGTTCCCAAAAGGTCAGTCCGCCCCTGGTCTGAACCCAGGGTGTCAGAGGTGTAGGGGGGCTAGCAAGGTCAGGGAAACCTTTGGGGGCCCGTATCTTACTGCGGCCCTCACGAGGGTAGCGCTACACATGGGTAAATATGATGAAGTAAACATACATTAAAATGTGTGTCATTCTTTTTTTCTTGCAAGCTAAGATTTAATATGTGCATATGCATTTTGCACGTTTACATGTCTATAATATGCACATAAATTACTGACCTCAGACGCAGATTTTTCAATTCAGAATTTAGTAATCCGAACACAGTGCTCTTTTACAGATCTTTATTCACCATATGCAAGGGGTCATGGAAAACAATAGAACTGTATTTAGGTCCGTAAAAAAAAAAATCTGTATTGATGAGAATGCGATTTATGATCAAATTATTTGCAGGTGATTTTTATTTATTTTTATGTTAGTAGAGGTACATTTAGGTCGTTAAAAGAGTTGCAAGTGTTTGTTTTTGGCATGAGACTTTACATCTTCCTTACCTGTGCATAAGCAGTCATGTAAGTGTGATCCATGTGTATGAATACCTTAAAGTAGAACTAAAGGCACATTTTTCTATATTGGTTTTGAATCGAGTAGAGGAGGGTTAAAACCCCTGTGTTTTTTTTGCCATCTGTGTGGGAGATTTCTCTTCACTTCTTGTCCCATAGTAAAAATAAAAAGCGAGAGAAAATCTCTCCAAAGTGAAGGGTATTCTGGTTGTCACCAGGACTAGTGTCCCCATTGGAAGATTTCCCCTCTAGTCCTCTTCTGGTGACAATCCAAAATTGGGAATTTTCTTTTACTTTCACTCTCGGTGGTAATAGTCATCAGAACAAACAGGGAAGGTGAATCAGCAATAGAAACGCGACAGCTGTTCTGAACCTTTTACTCTATCCAAAACAGGAAGAAAGTGTTGCATTTAATTATACTTCATTGGTTTTTGATATGTTACATATCAAACATGTAATGTCTTTTTTAACTTTCCTGTACCGTTTGTGGTATGACTGTGATCTTTGCTTTTGTTTAAAATGTAGACTTTGTGCTTTGCAAGTATCTTTAGGGTGTTTAGAATACTAATAAAGCTTACAATACATGGTCCCAAAATAAAACAGTGAGACACAATAGTTGGATGTCAGCTGGTAATTTTCAGATGTGAGTTCTGCCAAATAGGCCAGTTCTCTCTCTCTCTCTTTCCACAGCAGCCATCACCTGACCAAGCTGCTTTCAGATGACACAGAGGGAGTCTGTTCCTACTTACTCTGGCATGCGGTGAAATACTGGCACATCAAAGCTGCATGCTACGTGCAACATGGGAGTGCTCCCTGGGTTTGCTGGAGTGGAAAACACGACAAGACGCTTAGGCCATCATACTTCTACGGGATTTTAGGAAGTATAAAAAGCCATGGGAATGTTCACTCACCAATAGACAGTGCATTTTCTTTGTGCTCTGAAAGTTGCATTGACACTTTTAATATCCTACATTATAAAAGTAGATATGCTCTGAACATGACATTTAGTAGATGTATATGTATGGCAATTATATTCATGCTTTGCAGTGATTGCATGATGCCCTATAATATTGTCGGCAATTGTTCTTTTCAACATGCATATTATGCTTTAAAACTGAAACTGTCTAAGAAAACCTTTTTCAAACTTTTTTACCCAAGAGCAACCATTGAAATAATTTTCATGTCTCAGGGAACCTTTCAGTTTCCACTGAGTTAGCAAAAAATACTTGCAATCAGACTGATCCTTTGTGCTTATCCGTAGTCAGAATTTCTGCAAGGGGATGACTACTAAATGTCCTTAATTTATTATTTTAGCCAAAAGGGACTGTGACCTTTAACCCCTTCACTGCCAGGTTCGTACGGCGTAAGGACATACAGCACTGCTTCCAGCTGGCCAGGTCCGTACGCCGTACGGACCTGAATTCCTCCTCAACTATAAGCTCATGGTCACTTCAGATGCTGCTGAACAAACTGATAGCTTTAATCAGTGGCTGACAAGCCAGATCTATTTACCTGAAATGTGACCACCCCACCTACCACCTTCACTGTGCTGTGTCACCCGCCACTCCACTTGTCATCATGCTGTCATCTAATTTGCCCCCCCAACACCCCCTAACTATCCCTTTCCCTGGCTTCACCCCCACTACTTTGATTCTCCCCCCAGCTCTGACCTCCCACCTCGCAAACCTCAATCCCTTTGTGGCTGCCATGCAGCTGTCGGCTTCCCTCCTCTGCCCTCCCACTGACTTTCAGTGCTGCAGGGCAGCCACAGAGGGATCCAATTGCAAGGACAGATGCACCCCACTCTGACCCGAGTTTTAGTGCCCCCTTCCTTTCCTGAGAGCAGGGTGGGCTGGTAGACTTGTTTACCAGCACCCTTCCTTTCCTCAATGAGGACGATCAGTACAGATTGCTTCTGTATTCATTAATCACTGACAGATAGTAAACTGTGTTACTTTGTGTCAGTTTTTGAATTAAACATAGTAAAGACTGTGTTTCATTTCATGAATGAAAAGTCTTTGCAGACTCCTATCTCATTCACCTACAGTGCAGCGCAGGCTGCAGAGAAAGGGACTGTCTTAAAAAAAAAAAAATCACACATTAGAGGTCTGTTTAGACCCCTGACGTCTCTCCAAAGCCCCCCCCCCAAAAAAAAAATTAAAAATATAAAAAAAAAATATTTAGTTAACAAAATTTGTAAAATAACATCCTTTCAGCATCAACACACCATAAACAATGTAAAAGTGAAAAATAAATGTGATAGTGCAGCAATCCCAGAACAACAACCTAGCTAACAAACACTATGTACAAAATGGAAGGGGATCACATGAACAGGGCAGAATCGGGACTGGGACAGGAAAAAAGGGGAGAAGAGCAGGACACAGAGTACTGGATGCAGGGAACAGGGTTCTGGGAGCAGGTCACAGGATACAAGGCACAGGATCCAGCAGTGACATAGCTCACAGGTAGAACACTGAAGCACTGAACTACATAAAAAGAGGGATTATATACAGTGGGGCAAAAAAGTATTTAGCCAGCCACCAATTGTGCAGGTTCTCCCACTTAAAAAGATGAGAGAGGCCTGTAATTAGCATCATAGGTAGACCTCAACTATGAGAAACAAAATGAGAAAAAAAATCCAGACAATCACATTGGCTGATTTGGAAAGAATTTATTTGCAAATTATGGTGGAAAATAAGTATTTGGTCACCTACAAACAAGCAAGATTTCTGGCTTTCACAGACCTGTACCTTCTTCTTTAAGAGGCACATCTGTCCTGCACTTATTACCTGTATCAATGGCACCTGTTTGAACTTGTTATCAGTATAAACAACACCTGTCCACAACCTCAACAGTCACACTCCAAACTCCACTATGGTGAAGACCAAAGAGCTGTCGAAGGACACCAGAAACAAAATTGTAGACCTGCACCAAGCTGGGAAGACTGAATCTGCAATAGGCAAGCAGCTTGGTGTGAACAAATCAACTGTGGGAGCAATAAATAGAAAATGGAAGACATACAAGACCACTGATAATATCCCTCGATCTGGGGCTCCACGCAAGATCTCACCCCGTGGGGTCAAAATGATCACAAGAACGGTGAGCAAAAATCCCAGGACCACACGGGGGGACCTAGTGAATGACCTGCAGAGAGCTGGGACCAACGTAACAAAGGCTACCATCAGTAACACACTACACCGCCAGGGACTCAGATCCTGCAGTGCCAGACGTGTCCCCCTGCTTAAGCCAGTACATGTTCGGGCCCGTCTGAAGTTTGCTAGAGAGCATTTGGATGATCCAGAAGAAGATTGGGAGAATGTCATATGGTCAGATGAAACCAAAATTGAACTGTTTGGTAGAAACACAACTCGTCGTGTTTGGAGGAGAGAGAATGCTGAGTTTCATCCAAAGAACAAAACCTACTGTGAAGCATGGGGGTGGCAACATCATGCTTTGGGGCTGTTTCTCCGCAAAGGGACCAGGATGACTTATCCATGTACAGGACAGAATGAATGGGGCCATGTATCGTGAGATTTTGAGTGCAAACCTCCTTCCATCAGCAAGGGCATTGAAGATGAAACGTAGCTGGGTCTTCCAACATGACAATGATCCCAAACATACCGCCCGGGCAACGAAGGAATGGCTTCGTAAGAAGCATTTCAAGGTCCTGGAGTGGCCAAGCCAGTCTCCAGATCTCAACCCCATAGAAAACCTTTGGAGGGAGTTGAAAGTCCGTGTTGCCCAGCGACAGCCCCAAAACATCACTGCTCTAGAGGAGATCTGCATGGAGGAATGGGCCAACATACCAGCAACAGTGTGTGCCAACCTTTTGAAGACGTACAGGAAACATTTGACCTCTGTCATTGCCAACAAAGGATATATAACAAAGTATTGAGATGAACTTTTGATATTGACCAAATACTTATTTTCCACCATAATTTGCAAATAAATTCTTTCCAAATCAGCCAATGTGATTGTCTGGATTTTTTTTCTCATTTTGTCTCTCATAGTTGAGGTCTACCTATGATTCCAATTACAGGCCTCTCTCATCTTTTTAAGTGGAAGACACTCACTGGTGGTGTTCCCTTCAGCTCCAGGAACAACAGTGCCTCCAGCAGGTGACCCAGGTCTTGACAATTTGTGCCTGGAGTGCTGATTGTGAGGGGTTTGGATGGCAAGAGGATTTGTGCTGGAGAGGATTCAGAGAAAAAAGAGGATTTGTGCTGGAAAAGGGGATTTAGGAAGAGAAGAGGATTTTTACTAGAGGTGAGTTTTGGGGGGGAGAAGAGGATTTGTGCTGCGAGGGGAAGCGGATTTGTGCTGGGAGGGAGAATTGGTGGGGGTGGGGAGGATTTGTGCTGGGAGGGGGGATTTTTGGGGGGTGAAAGAGGATTTTTGCTGGGAGAGTTTTTGACAGTTTTTGGATTTGGGACTTAAAGGACAGGTCACAGTGTAGGATTACATCTAGCACCCTGGTATGAGGAAAAGGATTGATAGTCATATTATCATGTATTATTAATGTGAGGTGAGGCTAAAGGTATGAGGTGAGGGATAGAGAGATAGATTTGGGTGCCCTCAGCGTAGAAATGGTACTGGAAGCTGTGGGAGGTTATGTAGTGACCAAAAAAGGAGGTGTAGATAGAGAAGATAAGGGGTCCAAGAACAGAGCCATGTGGGACCCCTATAGAATTGGAGAGAAGGATACAGAGTTATAAGTAACAGTTGAAGAATCACTGTGATAGATAGCAGAAAAACCAGGAAAGAGAAGAATCTTGGAAGCCAAGGGAGTGGAGTTTATTGAGGAGGAGTGGGTGGTCAATAGTATCAAAGGCCACAGATAGGCCTGGTAGTAAGAGTAAAGGGTAATGACCATAGGTTTTGGATGAGTAAATTGTGAGTTTTAGTAGGGCAGTTTCTTTGGAGTGCTGCAAGTGAAAGCCAGACTGGAAAGGGGTCAAGAAGGATGTATTCAGTTAGGTAGAAGCTCAGTCAGTTGTAAACTAAGCATTTTAAAAGAGGTAAATGGGAGCAAGGAGATGAGTCTGTTTGGGTTGGATGGGTCCATTGAGGGTTTTTTAAGTATGGGGTGATCAGTGCATGCTTTAGAAGGGAGGGAAAGGTGCCAGTAGAGAAGGAGAGATTGAAGATGTGAGTGTATGCATGGCGTTTGTGTGTTTTACCTGTGCATTTAGCCATGGTCTTCTAGTAGGTTGCTTATTTTTGCTATGTGTTCTGAAAGTACAACAAAAGTCCTGCCTGCTGCATCTTTGGTGCGCTTTCAGGAAACGCAGAAAAAAAGCAAGACCTAATAGAAATTTATGGAACCGTGGGTAGAACACCTGTAAACCGCAGATACACCTGCGCTGTGGCCAAACCTCAGTGCAGCAGTGTGAACTGGCCATTACTCTCAAAACAATCAGTTAGCAAAGTATCCTTCTGATGCGACACACATTTGCTACAATAGCAACTTTCACTGTGATCATTAGGCTCCATGCACACTGGGCGTTTTAATAAGGCTGGCAGCGTTAGCTGTGTAAAGTCGCGTTACAAATGCAAGATTTTCAGCATTTTTTTTTTAGCATCTTTGCATTCGCGTTTAGCCTCGTTTTTCTGTGCTTTTTACCATTTTTTAGCATGTTTTTACACAAAAAATATTTTTTTTGTTAAACACCCCAAAATACCCCAAAATACCGTTTTACCATGGCTTACTGCATTTTACCATGCTTTGCCGTGTTTTGCGACGTTTTTCAGGTTAGATTGTTTTTACAGCTAAGAAACTTCTAGAAACCCTCTAGCCTAAACACGCCCCTGCCAAAAAACGCTGATTAAAGCCTTTGTCTGCATAGACGCATAGGATAACATGCTGGGGAGTTTACTGGCTGTAGAAAAAAATTCCAAAAGCCAAAAACAGCCGCTGTAAAACTGTCCAGTGTGCATGAGGACTTATAATTGGCAGATCATGGTGATAATATGATAGGGAACCACACAGATTTCAGCCCAGTCCTAAAGTAGAACACTCTTACCTTGCTTAACTAAAATTAGGAAATGTTTTTGGTACTCTTTTCTGTGAGCACCATGAATGACAAATTGTTATTGCACATTCAGGAATCACGTTGGCAGCCATTTGTAACAGAAAGCTAATAATGCTATCTGCTGTGTACTACACACCATAGTGTGATCCACACTGGACTTCACATGTCATTCATAAAATGGATGTTGCAGTGTAGAGCTTGAGTTCTCCTGCAGAGTGATCTCTGCATAACATGGAAGAGAATGCTGTAGTTTGGAATTGGTTAAGAAGCTGGTCATGTAACTTTGGCAGGTCATGTGACTAGACTCTCCTACTCCTAGCTTTTTTTTTTTTTAACCCCTAGTCATTTATGTGAATTGGGACTTCAGTGAAGTTCTAAACACTTTTATAAGCAAAGTTATTTTTATTTTTAGCGATTTTTATTTTCTTTTTAACCACTTGTCCTCCTGAAGGTTTTACCCCTTGCATGACCAGAAAATGTTTTGCTATTCAGCACTGTGCTACTGTAACTGGCTATTGCTTGGTCATGCAATAACACTGTACCCAAGTGAAATTGATATGATTTTTTTTACACAAATAGAACATTCTTTTGATGGTATTATGTCACCACTGTTTTATTTTTTGCTATATAAATGAAAAAACTATTATTATTATTTTCTACTTTCTGTTTTAAAACATATCAAATAAAATGTCTTCATAAATTTAAACCAAAACGAACTATGCTACATGTCTTTGGTAAAAAGAAAAAAAAATAATTGTATATACATTGGTTTGTGTGAATTTATGGTATATACAGTATACTGGAATGTATACAGCTTTTACTTTCTGACTGCCTATCACATGTTGTGAGGTGCTAAAATGACAGGACAGTACAAACACCCCCCAAATGGCCCCTTTCTGGAAAGTAGACACCCCAAGGTATTTGCTGAGAGGCATGTTGAGTTCATGGAAGTTTTTTTTGCCACAAGTTTTTGGAAAATTAAAAAAAGTTTCTTTTTTTACACAAAGTTGTTAATTTAATTAGCTATATCTCACTCTTGCCATGGGTATATGTGGAATTACACCCCAAAACACATTCTGCCACTTGTGTTGCACTATATGTGTTTTTCCTGATTTTATTCTCAGACTTGCTGTGTATATAGGAATCTGTTTGTCTTGGAGTTTGTTTGAGGGGTTTGTTTGTGGCAAAAAAAAACTTCCAAGGACTCAACATGCCTCTCAGCAAATACCTTAGGGTGTCTACTTTCCAAACAAAAAGTTCAAACAAATGCCACTGGATACAATGGTAACATAGATACCATTGTTGTATTTCAGTGGACAGTTGTCTATTGTTCTGTAACCATGGTTACCAATAGGTTGACCTTCTAACATATATGACCTATGGTGTGTATGATACAACAGTGCCATCTGTCACACTATAATGGTCGATATAATCGACTGCATAACACGGCCATCACACAGGCCTGTTATACAGAGGGTTAAAACAAACAGTAGCGTCTCTTTAAAGGCAGGGATTCGTAAATTGCAATTAAGAGCTATAGAAACAGTTCAACACTTTCAGACAGAAAGATTTATTACTAAAAGGGTTAAACAGGTGCAATAAAAATATTTACAGAGAAGATGTAACTAAGATATATATATATATATATTGTGGAATATGTATATGTATATGTATATATATATATATATATATATATACATATACAGAAAACAACACAGCACAGCAAAGAGATAACAGGGAGAAGTTAAAGGGTTAAGTTACTTGCCATTAAGCCTTGGATGTAAGCAGATCACGTTTCACGTTTCAGAGTGAAAGGCACAGGTCTCCCCAGGTGGTATATTGATGTTAAAATTGGGAGATGTCTTCAAAACTACCTTCTCTTAGGCTTGACAGCCTGCTTTAAAGTTTCCCATCAGGGGGTGGTTCTGAAGACAAATCCCCTGTTTAGGGAGGGATCGTCAGGCGGAACCCTAAACTGGAACCAACATCTTTCATTATTCATATTCTGGTCCATAACTTCCCATCTACACAAGCGACAGTCTACCCACGGGTATATTATTATGCAGACAAGTCTGGGGATTATTTAGATATGAATTATGAAATTGTATGCTACACATGTCAGCCCCTGTGGTAGTGAGCTTTTAATCCACAGCTTTGGGTTCCCCAGGGCGTGGTGTCTAAGCCCCAGCCTGCTTGTTCACCAGAGCCCCTGATGGTGGAGATGGACTTGCAGCAGGCTGGGACCAGGTTGCAGCCCCCAGGTACACCCAGCTGAGGTAGAAGAGACCGCTAGCAGTAGCAGAGTACAATGGGAGTAGACTCAGGAGATCCAGTAGGCAAGCCGAGGTCAGGACAGGCGGAAGACAGGCAATGTCAGGAACGAAGCCAAGGTCGGTACACGGATAGTCAATATAGGAGGAATGCCAGGGACAAGCCGGGGTCGGTACACAGATATACTTGAACGAATTCTCAGAGGAACACAGGAGCTCAGACAACAAACGTTGCTCAGGCAAAGTGAGACAGACTGAGCATGTCGTAAATAGACAGGCCAGCTAGGAGGCGGGCAAGGAAGTGATGAAAGGGAAGCACATAAAACCCAGAGAATAGCAGACGACGCCCATAGGTGAGCACAGAGAAACACACATGTGAAGGAACAGCAATGAGGTAAGACAAACAAACAAGAGGCTGCAGGCTAACTTGTGACAGTACCCCCCCCCCTCTTACGAGGTCTCTCCACTTTTTTAGGGCCAGGCTTAAGGGGAAACTTCCGAAGAAAAAATTCCACCAGACGGGGAGCAGACACATCAGCAGAAGGAATCCAACACCTCTCCTCAGGACCATATCCCTTCCAGTCAATAAGATACAAAAGCTTCCCTCTGATGAACTTAGAATCTAAGATTTGCTTGACTTCGTACTGATCTGAAGTACTCGCTATTGGGGAAGGATGACGATGAGGACGGGAAAACCTGTTGATAATATAGGGTCTCAGAAGAGAAACATGGAAAACATTAGGGATTCTCAGATGTGAAGGGAGACGAAGTTTGAAATCAACAGGATTGACCTGGCGGAGAATGGTAAATGGACCAATGAAACGAGGAGCAAATTTCATAGAGGGTACTCGTAGACGGATATTCTTGGTAGAGAGCCAAGCCTTGCCACCAGGGAGGAATTTGGGACTTACACGGCGATGACGATCTGCAGCCGTTTTGTACTTGGAAGCTGCCAGATGTAAATTCTTGGAAACCTCTGCCCAGATGGAATTGAAGGATCGTTGTTTATCTGCAGCCGTGGGAACCGTAGAAGAGATAGGAACAGGAAATGGCACCGAAGGATGATGACCATACACCGTCAAAAAGGGGGACTCGCCAGTACTGGCACTGGCATGGTTATTAAGGGCAAACTCAGCCCATGGTAGAAGGTCTACCCAATCATCCGGATGGGCCGAAATGAAGGCACGCATATAGCGTTCCACGTTTTGGTTGACCCTTTCGGTTTGGCCATTAGACTGCGGATGGAAGGCTGAAGAGAAGTCCAACTCGACTCCGAAGGACATGGCTAGAGCCCTCCAGAAGCAGGGGCATAATAAGAAACCAGAGTGCCTAGATCAGCACCCAACAAAACAGGTGTGGGAATTTCCTCGGAGACACCAACCTCCCGCATCCCCCTTCCCGCACCCCAATCTAGGAATACCTTTGCACAGGGTATGCGTGAACGTGTCCCCCCAACTCCTGTGAGGGTAAGGAACTTTCCTGGGATGAGGTTCCTTGGCTCAATCAGCTCTGGCCGGATCAAGGTGACTTCTGCCCCGGTGTCCCAGAAACCAGTTACAGACCGGTTGCCCACAATGACTGGCTGCAAGTTGGCGGGGGTTACCCGCATCTTCCTGCGAACGAACAGCACGAAAGAAGAGGTGCTGGCTGGCTGGCCAGATGATGATGTCGTCTGCTTCTGCTCAGGACACAGGTGAAACATCTGCGGGTGTCAGGCAGGGAGGCTTGGCTCCAAGCGCTGCAGGTGTGGGCGGAGAAGCTTGACTCACCGACGTAGGAGAGGTTCCTAGGGGCGATTTCCCCCCTTTCCAGCCGTTCGAAGGAGCCTTGCGAGGGTCAGGCACTCGCGTGTGGATGAAGGTATCTGCCAGATCGGCTGCAGCTTTAGTAGATGCTGGCTCTCTCTCCAAGACGAACTGTCTGACATCTGCCGGACAGATGTGTAGAAGTTGATCCCGTATAATGAGATCTTCCAAAGACTCGTAGGAGTCAGCTTTCAGTCCCTTAGTCCACTGTCGGAATGTGGTGCGTAAGCGACTCGCCACATCCGTGTAAGAGTCCCCAGGTCCCTTCTGTATGGACCTGAACCGCTTGCGGTACACTTCTGGGGTCATCTGCTACTTCCAGATGATGGCATCTTTTAAAGCTTCATAATCGTCATCCTGCCCCTCTGGCATTTCAACAACCGCATCCAGGGCCTTGCCTCGTAGCCCTGGTGTCAGGTACCGAGCCCATTGAGTTGGGGGCACATGGTACTGACAGCACATTTTTTCAAAGGACAGTAAGTACGTGTCATTGTCACTATCTTTTTCCATCACTGCAAACATGACTGCTGGGCCCACGACCAGAGAGGCATCCCTGTGCTCTAAGGACCCGAGGTTCTGGCTCTGTCGCTGCTGCTGGTGTCTCGCCATCTCCAGCTCATGCTGACGATCAGCTTCCCTCTGCGCCGCCTCTTGGTCAGCTTGGCGTTCCGCTCTGTCCACCGCTGCTTGGCGTTCTGCAGTTTCTCTGTCAGCCTGACGTTCAAGGAACCGCAGGTATGCCTCAAGATCTGTCTCCATGAGGCATTTCAGGGCTTCCTGCATCTGAGGAGAGTCTCTGCTGGTTACAGGCACTCCGGTGTGACCATAACATTCGGTGATCTTCCAGTGTCAGTCTCTGTATGCCCATCCTGCGAGGCCGTCTCTGAGCCACTGGGAATGTGGGTAACGGGAACCCCTTCATGTTCAAGTTCCCCCAAGTTCTGATCTGCTCGGATATCATACTCCGCTAGATCACTAATCAAATCTTCACGATTTTTGCGACCGACGTCCAATCCTCGTGAGGTACATTCCGCCTTCAAATCACCTTTGCATATTTTCTCGTATTCTGCTACACCAGGCATAATTGCAAGCAAAGATAGAATAGAAAGTAGGAAAAAGAAGGAGCTGTTGCTATATGAGTACCTTCTTGTGCAGAATTGTGTGCCCTATACTGTGCCCTGCTGTACCCTAGACTGAAAGTCCACTAAGATGTGGTAGCCATGGAAGCTGTCCTTATAGCAGAGGCCAGGTTGGTCAGGAAAGGACAGACAAAAAACCCAGGCATCATGTCTTATTTTGCGTCTTGCATAGACACAACATCTTTTTGGGTGGCCTTTTGTTTTGGGGTAGGTTGAAGGACATCTGGAAAATACCTCTCATGCAGCTGACTAGCTGTATCTGGATTTTGGTGTTGCACCACAGTGCCTTTTGGATACAGTTGCTTCCTGAAATTTTAGGACAAATTCAGTTGCTTTCTAAATAACAAAAGCATTATAATGAGCCAATTAAAATAAATATATAGACACTTTTTTGTACCAGTGTCTAGCTTTTTGGGCAACTAAATGTAGCATCATCATTTGGTTGTTGAAGTCTAAGCCTCCCATATTTAGATTAGAGTCATAGATACAGAGAGGCTTTTCAACAACACCAGATGCCATGTTATTTGGCCCATTGTGTCTGGGTGAATGGAAGATAGAATGAATACATCCCATTTGTCATTCCACTTTGCTGCCAGTAGCTCTTCATTGTCAAGCAGACTTTCTCCCACTTTCTAAGTGGGGTGCTAATGAGCTTTTGGTTGAAGCCCTGCTATTAGGTTGCATGGTACTACAGCAGCTAAATGTCTAAAAAGTGGCACAGTTGCATAAAAGTTGTCTACGTAGAAATGGTACCCTTATGGAACAATGGTAACAACAAGTCCTACACTATCCTACTACTGCTTCCCATGTAGTTTTGGCATTCTGGGGGATCTTGCTTACACTGTGGTTTTGTGGACATTGTATCAGAGATGACAGTGATCAGAAAAATGATACTGACACTGGACTAGTTTAGATGGGGCGGCTAAGCACAAGTTCTGGCAGTTATCAGGGCTAATCCTGCTAACAATGCATTTTTGGAGACACTATACTATTGGGGACACTAGTATAGTTCTGAAAGTGATCATGATATTGATCCATTCAGAGACTATACTAGTAATAGTGGTGATGAAAGACTTATAATGTGACTGCAGTAGTGTGGTGGGCAATCTGGCGCTAGGAGACCCTGGCTGGGGAGGGGAAGCTAACTTATTGACTCTAACACTATCTGAGGTCGCTAGTGACACTAATGCAGTCAGCACTGAATAAATGCAGTATACTATACAAATGACATGGGTGATGGGGCAATCTAAGGGTTAACTGGGGAGTGATCAAAGGGTTGCATGTGCCTAACAAGGTGTATGCAAGTGTAAATGTGCTCCTTCTCACACAGGTCTAGCTTTCTTCTCTCTCTGGAACCAAAAGGGAGAGAGGGAAGAACTGGCCTGATCCTCTGTCTCTGTTTACAAACGTAACACAGGGCCATGCTGTGATTTGCTACAGCTGATCAGCAGGTACCTGGCAAAAATCATTGCTCAGGACCTGCTGACAAACTTGTGATATAGCCATGATGACAGCACATGACAGCAGGGAGTGCACCCCAAACCTGGAAGACAGGTGGCGATGTACAGTTATGTTGTCCACGCTGCCTGTACTGCTCGTCTGCAGTAAAACACCTGTGGGCAGGCAGCAAGTGGTTAAACAGTGGTATGCCCATGGTAATGCCATGCCACTGCTTTAAAAGTGGGCATCATGGTATCATTCCCAATCCTCTCAGCAGGGCACAAATCTGTTAAACTGCTAAGCAGCCTAATTTGGTTCTTCTCTGATTACAAAGAATGCATTAAAATACTTTTAGTTTGGGAAGCTTGCAGGTGATATGCACTGTAGGCATGAAGGAGCTATACAAAACTGGCTGATTTTGAGCAGCTTGTAGGATCCCACCCCGAAAGATGTGCAGACAATACAAGTCTTTCTGACAAATTTTACAATGTCATTCTGGGCATAGATCCAACAAACAGCTGTAGAGAGGTCCATTTTTATGTTTCATAAGCATTTATGTAAGACTTGTGGATGGCACTTTCAGCACAAGTTTCTCATTATTCAGCAGGAAATGATGAGCCTATTATATTCCTCAGTACATGGAATGTCATTTTGATTATACGTGTTGACTACATTTGTTTTCATTGAAACTATCAAAATCTGTACATTTTTTTTGGTCTCCTACCTACTACATCCCAGATTTGACATCTAAATTGTTTCTAATTGAGGTTAGGAGGATCCCAGTAGGTTCTGGGGGGCGGAGCCTAAACATGGCGGCGTCGGAGAGCACGATGTGAGTGCTCTCCGATAACCTCCAAACTAACCTTCCGAGACCCTCATGGAGTGAAGCCCTGCCTGCTTGAGGAGGGCTCCAAGCGGAGAGAGACTGGCGCGTGGAGGAGAGAGGAGAGCGGACACGGACCTCCGGAAGGTGATCTCGCTGCGGAGACTCCAGGGCGGCTGTCGGGTTGCCGAGGAGACGAAGCAGGGCGGTGTGAGCACGCTGCTCGCCGCAAGGCATCACTGGGAGACAGAGACGCCGGCCGGCTCCCTGTCAGAGCGGCAGTGACAAGTCGGCTCCCCCTGTGTTACAGGACTGGAAAGCTGTGCGGCCAGTGGAGGAGTGAAGCAGGAGAAAGGGACCAGCTGAGGAAGACCTCGGTGGGAGAGAGGAGGCTGGTCGGTGCTCTAATGAAATAAAGTGTTGCCACCTTATAGTTTCCTTTATCCCCCTGGCCGGCTGTTTAATCCTGGGTCAGGGAGACCCATAAATATTAGGACAGCTATTCTTCTTCCCCAAGACCATCCTCAAGGAGAGAGAAAGGAGGTGGAAAGAAAGAAACTGAATATCGGATACCCCGAGGAATCCCCCCCAGGACTGAGCAGCAGTGAAGGCCCTCCACATAAGCCTGGAACCACCGTCCGGAGAGGGGAAGGGTGAGTGAAAACTGTTGGGGGCCTATTGCATGGTGAACCCCTGAGTGATACAGGCGTCCAAGGGGGTTAAAGAGGGGAGGATTCCCAGGGGTTAGAAAAGAAGAAGAAAGGAGGTCCAGGTGTCCCAGGAGAGTAAAGGAAATAGGAAAAACTGCAAGGCTATCAAGATATATAGAGGATATGAAGAACAAAGGTTCCAAGGGAGCAGGGCCCAAAGGGGCCCAAACAGGAACAATAAAGAAATTTACATCTTATGGAAATACTACACCAGAAAGGGCCCAAGGTGCAAAGGGGGAAATGGACATTAGTTCAGGAAATAGCCCTAGGTTATCATTGGGCATAAATAGCAGCGGTAGCCAACAAATAGTAGAGGGCTTGGGAAAAAAAGAACCAGAAGGTGAACTACAACTACCAAATAAGAAGGAGATGGCAGAAATGTTTCAAAATCTGGAAAAAACGATAAAACATGAAATGACAGCTATTCGAAATGATTTAGGTCACCTTCTATTGAGAATGGAAGAAACGGAGAAGAAAGTTAAAATCCAGGCCCAGAAAATAGATAATTTAAAGGAAAGAATAAGCCAATTAGAAAATAACCAGAAAAAAATGACCTATAGGATGGAAGTTCAAGAAAATAAAGAAAGAAGGAGTAATCTTAGAATACGAGGAATCCCAGAGACTGCTAAAGGGGAAATACTATATGAACTAGTTAAAAAAATCCTAAACTCCATAAGAGATAAACCGGAATCTGATGGGATCGACCTGGATGGAGTGTTTAGGGTAGGAAAGTTCAAACGGGCTACTGAGAAGGAAAGATCGAGGGACATAATTGTCCAGTTCCAAAATTTTGGGGCCAAAGATGAGATCTGGAAGAAGACCAAGGGAAGACCATTAGTTAAGTATGGAGACTTGACTATCCAAATCTATGCGGACTTAACAGCAGAGACCCTAAGGAGAAGGAGATCCCTGAAACCCCTGTTGGAGCAAATGAGAAAACAGAATGTGCAGTATAGATGGGGTACCTCAGCATTTCTGATTGGCTGGAAAAATGGGGTCACAGCGTATTTGAGATTTCCGGATGATTTAAGAGATTTTTGTGATAGAATGGACTTGCAAAGAATGAGGATAGCTGGCTGGGAAGAAGAGGAAGAAGATAAAGGAAACATAAATGTTAAAAGAAAAGAGGACTGGCAACAGGTCGGGCTGAGGGAGGCATCGGGGGTGGAGGAGGAGGAGAGGGAGAATTAAGTAGAAAACGAATTTTTTTTTTTTTTTCTTCTCTCTCTCTTACTTCTCCCTCTCGCCCCTAGCCTTCCCCCTCCGGATGCCGAGACCCGCTTGGAGGCTCCGATTAAGGCAGGGAGGTAAAGAGTAAAGACTTTTTGACAGAGAGAGGGAATCGGGGCGGTTGGAGGAGAGGTGAACCGTACATAGGCGGAGCTGACGCCCTAAACTTTAAATCAATGGTGGAAATAGATCCACAAATGATTTGTAGGCAGATTATAGGCCTAAAAACGGGTAGGGAAAAAAGAAGGGGGGATGGGAGGGGTGGGGGGAGGTGGGGAGGGAGGGAGGGGGGAGGGGAAGAGAGTTGGGTGGGTGGAAGGGAGGAGAGGAGGTATTGGGTCAATACTCTGCAGGACAGAAGAGATGAAGAGGAAGAGGCAATCTGGAAGAGAGATGGACTTAATTGGGAAAGATGGAAGAATTACAGTTTATAACCTATAATGTGAACGGGCTGAGTTGTCCAGGGAAGAGATTTAGGTTGTTTAAAGAGTTACATCATAGGGCTACGTCAGTGGTATTTTTACAAGAGACGCATTTCGAGATAGAGGCAAACGTGAAATTGAAATCCAAATACTATCCAACATGGTACTACGCAGATTCCCCAATTAAAAGAGCAAAAGGGGTTGCAATAGGTGTGGCAAAGAACATGAGATTTGAGTTGGAGGATAGAAGAACCGACCCGGAGGGGAGGTTCTTATTTTTAAAAGGTAGACTCCAGGGGATTGACTGTACTTTAGCCAATATATATTGTCCCAATAAAAACTCGGAGAAGTATATGAAGGGCTTGTTGAAAAAATTAATGGACTTTAAAAAAGGGCGTTTGATAGTAGCTGGAGACCTAAACTTTTGTATGGACCCACAAAAAGATAATACCTCTCCTGTGCAAAGAGAGGGGAGTAGGGCTCTGAGAGCTATGAAAAAAGTGATGCATGAATATCAACTAGTGGATACTTGGAGAATAAGGCATATGAAAGACAGAGACTATACCTTCTTCTCGAATGCACATGAGATATACTCGAGATTAGATTACATCTTAATAGACCATCAACTAATAGATCACCTGGTAAAAATTGACATAGAGACAAGGACGTTCTCGGACCATGCTCCGGTCGTGATGAAGTTGAGATGGGGAAGAAGGTGGACGGGAGGATTAGGGTGGAGGTTAAATGAGGCCCTTCTTCTGGATGAGGATGTAGTTCAGAAAATCGAGAAAGAGATTAAAGAATACTTTAGGGAGAATGAAACAGAGGAAGTATCGATAGCTACAGTCTGGGAAAGTCATAAGGTATTCATAAGAGGAATCTTGATTGCGGCTGGAGCAAGGAAGAAAAAGGAAAGAAGAGAGAAGGTCAGTGGGCTCTTAAAAGAAATATTAGACTTGGAGCAGATCCATAAGAAGAAAATAACAAAAGATACGAGACAGAACTTACTGGATAAAAAAGAGGAGTTAGAGAGGTTGATGGATGAGGAGAAGAGAAGAGTATACAACAGGGTTTTGAACGAGAGGTATAGATGGGGAGACAGACCAGGAAGATATTTAATGAGAGCTTTGAATAAAAAGAAAAATAGGAATTATATAGAAAAGATAAAAAGTTCAAAGGGGGAGCTGGCCCACTCAAATAAAGAGATTATTAAAGTGTTTACGGAGTATTATAAAAAGTTATATAATATTAGCCCCCAAGACCCTCTAAAGGAAATCCAAGAGGGAATTAAGGAAAAAAAGATGACATACTTAAAAAATGCGGGTTTACCAAAACTAAGTGAAGCACAGTTGAACTCCCTAGACGTAGAAATCTCCCAGGAAGAAATTAAAATAGCATTAAGAAGTACAGGAGGGGGAAAAAGTCCAGGTCCGGATGGCTATACAGTTAGGTACTATAAGAAATTTAGTGAAGTATTGTTACCCAAACTGGAGAAATATATGAATGCACTGGGAGGTGGGATGGAAATGAGGAGAGAATCCCTACAGGCACATGTAGTACTTATTCACAAGGAGGGAAAGGACCCATCGCAGTGCTCCAGCTATAGACCGATCTCATTATTGAACACAGACACTAAACTGTATGCAAAGGTGTTAGCAAACAGGTTGAGAGATCTGATGCCTGAATGGATCCACGGAGATCAGGTGGGCTTTGTACCGGGGAGAGAAGGTAGAGATAATGGCTTGAGAACCCTGATGCTTATTCAGAAGAGTAGAAGAGGGAAAGCCCCGGTGGTGCTCTTGTCAATTGATGCGGAGAAGGCATTTGATAGAGTGGACTGGGGCTTTATGATGGACAACTTAAAAGTGCTGGGGTTAGGAGATAGAATGCGAGAGTGGATAAGTAAACTATATAGCCTACTGCAATCATCACGGTAAATGGGGAGAGATCAGAACCCATTGGAATGTCAAATGGTACAAGACAGGGCTGTCCTCTGTCTCCCCTGCTATATGTATTGTCACTCGAACCTCTGCTGTCAATAATAAGAAATAGTGGATCGGTAAAGGGAATTCAGATAGAATCCATAGAACATAGAGTAGCGGCCTTTGCGGACGATTTATTGTTCTATGTGGGGAATCCCAGAATAACTCTCCCAAATATAATGAAGATTCTGAAGGAGTACGGTGAACTATCAAATTTAAAAATTAACCCAACGAAAACAGAGATCCTGAATATTAATATATCAAAGAATGAAAAAGAAAAATTACAAAAAGAATTCCCCTTTATTTGGAGAGAAAAAGAGATAAAATACCTAGGAATAAAAATCACTGCCTCATCCAAGCATTTGTATAGAGTAAATTATATCTCTTTGATTAATGAGATCAGGGAAGATTTAAAAAGACTAGAAGGAGGAAATCCATCCTGGATAGGACGTATAAACTTAGTCAAAATGGTAATTATGCCTAAAATACTGTATAGATTTCAAATGGTACCAATTAAAATTCCAGAAGCCTTCTTTAAGATAATGAAAAAAATGTTAACAAGATACATATGGAAGAATAAAAAACCTAGAATAGCATATGAAACATTGAGTAGGACTAAAGAGAAAGGGGGATTGGGTTTACCAGATGTCAAGAGATATTATAAAGCAGTGGTTTTGGCAAGAATATATGACTGGACATTTAACCATAAGGGGAAAAGTTGGGTAACAATAGAGAATGAGCTTAGTGGAATTGGATTGAGTCAGATGATATGGGTCCCACCACAGTTTAGGGGAACCAAAGAAAGCACAAGTATTTACACTTTAAATGTCTTTAGGGTATGGGACAATTTACATAAAAATATGAAATGGGAATTTAATTCAACATTAATGCCTCTCACGAATTCTGAGTACTTTCCTCCGGGAAGGAACAAGATCTCGGGGAGATGGTTCAGAAAGGAAGATACCCAATTGAGAGATGTATTGGTGGAGGGGGAATTGAGATCACTTAAAGAGTTAATAGAGAAGAAGGGAGACATTTTTTTTAGAATGGATGAGTGGAAATACCATCAATTGAAAAGTTTTATTGGAAAACTACCGAAACCTTTGAGAATAAAACAGGAGTGGAATATGTTTGAAAGGTTGCTGGAGACACGAAGGGATGGGAAGCACGGTGTTTCAAAAGTGTATAGAATTCTCACAGAATTAGACACAAACACAAAGTTAAATTTTATGACAAAATGGGAAAGAGATATGGGAGTTGAGTTTGATGAGGATAGACAGAGAAAGATGTTTAGATTGATACACGATAATGTTAGTATGAGAGAGGTGGAGGTTAATTATAAGTTTGTGACACGATGGCACATCACACCAAGTGTTGAACACAAGATGAATGGGGAAAGTTCAAATATGTGTTGGAGAGGATGTGGAGATATAGGCACGGTGTTTCACATATGGTGGGAATGTCCGAAAATCCAGGCTTTTTGGAAGACAATAGTCAAGTTGATTAAAGAAATAACGGAAATTGACATAGGATTAGATCCAACGACGTGTCTCCTACACGTTGTGGAGACATCTGTAAATAAATATAAAGATTCAGGTATTTGGTACTTCTTGAATGCAGCGAAAGGGTTGATACCCAAGTTTTGGCGGAAAGTCGAGGTACCGAAGGAGGTGGACTGGATTAACAGAGTAAACCAGATAGGTAGAATGGAAAGATCATATCATATGCAGGAAGACAGAATGGGAGTGTATCTAAGGAGATGGGAAAAGTGGGAAAGAGCAGGATTGAAAGAGAAATATAAGAAAACATAAACTAGGATGTTAACATAACATTAAAAAGCCTCAAGAGAATAGAATGGGATAGAGTCTGCAGAGGGGGAAGAGGGGTGTGGAGGGAGGGGTAGTGGGATGGGAAAGAAAAGAGTTTTAAGTAAGGGAAAAACAGAAATGTTATAAATGTATACTTGTATGAGAATTACTTCCCTGTTTGAGTTTTTTGTATTAACATGAAAAATTTAATAAATATTTAAATTAAAAAAAAAAAAAAAAAAAAAAAAAATAAATTGTTTCTAATTATGACTTGGGAATTGTATCCATATATTTTGTACAGATTAACTACAGAGCGGTTAACCAATTATTAGACATAAACATACAAAATACTCATTATAAACTGGTATAAAAAAAAAGCCCCCCAAACAAATATGGAAAACATTTTTATCTGTACCTAACTCTTTTACGCCTTTATTTGCATATCACACAATAGTTGATGATGTTTAGTGTGGTTTACAACAATTGTAAATCTTTAAATTAAATTAAAGTAGAATTCCAGGGATATAATTTTTACATTGCATTGGTTCAGCTTGGACCAATTTACGTATGCATATACCTTACCTATGGGATCCCTGTAGAAGCAGGAAAGTACTGTAGTAGACAACGCTACTCAAATGGTCTTCACTTGCTTCTGGGATCCATGCTGAGTGGCTGCCTTGCTGAATTGTGAGCACAGGAGGTCATCTGCACAACACGGGCACCAAACAGAGAATGCTTTTATACATTTTCTCAATGTATGCAAAGCATTCTCTGATTGGATGAGATGGAGAGGCGGGCTGTTTTTTTTAAAAATACTTTTATATGACCACATTTTGATTACATTTTATGGAACCACCACAAGATGAGACAGTCAGGGAATACATGGTCCCACAGACACATCAAGATCAGGCCAATTTGGTTTTCACAGGAGATAATACACAGGTATTGGATGATACATCTTGTAAAGTTGCATTCAACAAACTCATTTGTGCCATGAAGTCAGAGGTAACTCTATGGTGGAATCTTACCAGTTAAAATTAATATATAACTGAAAATTTGATTCCACGAGGACTACAGATTAAAAAGATTCCTACCACTGTGTACTCAGACGTTTTTGTACAAGAATGGAAATGTCAGCTCTATTGAGTCTGAGAAAAACGTATAATTTAGTAGTTAGTGAGGCCAACAAGGGTGGGGTGGTTGTGGTTCTCACTGAAGAATCCTATCGATCTGAAGCCATCAGACAACTGAATGATAACACGACTTACCGTCTTTTGACTAGTAATCCCACCTGCATTTTTCAGTCTGCCCTTGCTAAACATCTTAACATGGGCCAGAATATGGGGGTCCTTTTCTCCCAAACAGCTAAATATCTATTTGTGCATTATCCAGTTGTTCCAATTTTCCACCACTTCCCCAAAATCCAAAAATCAGGCATCCCTGTTCAGGGCCTGATTGTGACTGTATCATGTACCTGATGGGAGACTGAAATGACGAGGTCAGCCTCACTTGTGTCACTAGCCCCGACCCCGCTGGAGTTGGGACAGAGGGAGTCTAGGTACCAGGGGGACAAGAGCGCCAGTAGTTGTTGTTTGCAGCTCTTGCAGATGATGACCTTGGAAGGCTGATGATCCTCTGATTCAGTCAAGTAGTAACAAGCAGAGCAGGTCTTGTAGATTGCCAGGCGTGCACCAGAGCAAGGCAGGTAATGTGGACAAGAGACAGGAGCAGTGTCATGGGAATAGCCAAGGTCATCAACAGTCGGGCAGCACGGTACAAAATCAGAAGGAAAGCCAAGGTCAGGAGCAGAGCCGAAGTCAGGAACCAGTATCAATCAGGAGAGCAATCAGAGTCAGGTCAGGAACAAGCCGGGTCAGCAGCAAAGTATTCACACGGGAACAAGCAGGACACGGGGGAGCTGAAGACCAGTCACAACATGGGCAGAGACACTCTTTAAATAGGCCGCCGTGCGTGTGCGTGATCGCGCATTTCTGCGCACAACTGGCAATTCTTCTCTGGGAATTCCTGTGCGCATGTGCATTTCTAATCGTGATTCGCTTTGCCGGAAATCCCTTACAGGCTGGAATTGGTTGTCTTTCAGAGAGGCTCCGAGAGTGGGTAGATAGACATTTGCAGCCACTTGTTTTGAGATTGCCAGGTTATATCTAGAATACCCAAGCTATTTTACTTGATTTTCAGTCTTTTCAATGGGTATCCACATATCTTTGGGCTACCCTGCATGTTAAAGCCCTTTATTCCTCGATCCCTCACAGCGCTGGACTGCAAGCTGTTAGATATCATCTACAGCAATATAGCTTTTATTCCAAAGAACTTCAGGAATATATTGTGAGTGTTGAATTTTTGTTCACTCATAATTATTTCCTTTTTTACAGCAAATATTATGTTCAGCGCTGTGGGGCATTGATGGGAGTGATGTTTTCTCCCTCAGTGGCTAACCTCTACATGGGGTGGTGGGAGTAGACTTTTCTTTTTTCTGTTAACAATCGATTCGCTCCACAGATCAAATGGTATGGTCGTTATATTGATGATCTGTTGATGTTGTGGGATGGTGACACTTCTGATATTAAAGACGTTGTAGATCATATTAATAATAATGATCTAAATTTACACTTTGCAGTATTCTGAGCATTGACTTTCTGGATGTTACTCTTTGTGGGGACTTCTCAGGATTTGTCACCACTCATACCTACAGAAAGCCATGCTCTAGCAATGCTACACTTTATGCCACGAGTTGTCATCCGTCCCACACCATCAATACCATACCTTATCATGAATTTATTTAGACTAGACATAACTGCTCGACAGAGGCAGCTCTTGAGGAGGAATGTGTCAATATTTCATCATGCTTGTCTGACAGGGGTTATGATAAACATGCCATACAGAGAGGTTTGAACAGAGCAAGATTAAGAAATAGATAGGATCTTTTAGTTACCCCTGCTAAACCAAAATGTAATTATAAAAACAACAACCCTGTAACATTTTTTACAAATTTTTCTAGAGAATACCATCAAATTGTAAAAATCATTAAAAAGAACCTACCTATTTTGTAAATGGACAAAAGCTTACATGCAGTTTTACAAAAGGGTTGTTGGTTTTTCAGCCATAGAGCATCTACTTTAGGTTCTCACTTATCACCTAGCCTTTTTTGTCCTCAAGCAATAGATGGCAACCTACCTGGTTGTCATATACTGGTAGTTATCCTTGCAATAGGACTACTTGCAGATACTGCCACTTAAACAGGACAGGGAAATCCTTCACTTCTTTACATCAGGGGAGGAATTTCCTATCAAACTACATTCATTGTGGCACAAATTTTGTTATCTACCTTATTACCTGCTTATCGTGTACATTACAGTATGTGGGATGTACCACACGGTTGCTACGAACTAGGTTTGGAAAACACTTCAGTGACACTAATGATCCTAATGCTAAATATATTTCAAAATGTTCCTGTCATTTTAGGGATATTCATGGAGGTGATCTCTCAGATTTCAGTTTTAATGGCATTGAGAGACTGTCACATCTACTGAGAGCGGGAAATAGAGAAAAGAAACTTTATAGTAGGGAAGTGTGGTGGATTTTTAAATTACAGACAAGATCACCACAGGGGTTAAATGTCAGGTGGAACCTGGACTTACATTTACAATAGATTTTCCCCTTCCTTTCCCTTGAATTTTTTCTTTATTGTTGCTAATTTTTGCATTCTCTGTGTGGAGATCTAGGTCTCCTTCCTACCCTCCGCAAGCTTTTATTGGTGTGTGTGTTTTTTTTTTTTAATTTTTGTTTATTCTGAATGATGTTCAGTGTGGTGATTCTGATTCAGGCTGTTTCCCGTGCATTCCACCTGTTGAGTATTTTGCCATTATGGTGATCAACTAATTGATGGGCTTGGCCTGCCTCTCTACCAACCTATATATATGGTTTTCATTTTTTATGTTCCATGGTACAATATGGGTTATGGCGAGGCCTTTTTAGCTGAAACACGTCAACCTATTGTATTTTTGATGTATCTTTTGTGGTCGCTTCAATACAGTGGAAGATTTTAGCGCAGTGTCCGTCATGCAGATCTTTTCTTACCAAACCAGGCTGGTGAGTGCTAGTGGTGATCATTATTGTAGCAGTATCTACTATAGGGATTTCCAACTTCTCTAGGGATCCCATAGGAATGTACCGTATATGCATAGTTACATTGGTCCAAACTGGGCTAAATGTAAGTTTGTAAAAATGCCATAACTGGAATTTTTATTTAAACATAACGACATCTGCATTATTTATACATGCAAATCCTAACACACTTCTTAGAAAACATTAATTTCTTCAAGGGAAATTGTGGTAATTGAAGGCATCCATTTTATATTTAGAACCAACAAATATTGATAATTATATATAATTACAAAAAAATCATACAAAAAAAGTATCAAAATAATTTTTATTACAGCATAAATCTTGTTAAAAACAATACTTTCACAATATTAAGTAATAAAACCATCACTGCTTGAATGTGTCTCTTAGATTGTAAGCTCCGAGGAGCAGGTCCCTCCTAACCAGGGGTGGACTGACAACTCATGGGGCCCCTGGGCAATAGGGGATCATGGGGCCCCTGTGTCCTTGCCCAAACTCAAAATAGCCTATGAAAAAGGTACCAGGGACATCTCATGGGGCCGTCACTACGTCGGGCCGGGAAGTAGTGACGTACTTCCGGCGTGGCGGCCATTTTGGTACACCTCTTTGGTACTTTGTACACCCATGCAGATGACATCCAAAAGCATGCGGTGGGAGCCCTGATTTACAGAAAATTGATGTAAGTGCGCATTCTATTATACCATTTTGTGGCAAGAAACATATTACACAATGGAAGCTTGTGTTTTATGTTACATGTGAGTGGTTAGCGCAGTATGTGACCCTGCCTGGAGAAGGAGCCAGTATTGGAGTTCTGATCCCCAGAGGGAGATCTGCATAGTGGGAGCTGTCGTTTGGAGTGATAATAACCTGGAGGATCTGTGAGAGGGATCCTATTAAAACGCTGTGACTCGCAAGGGTCGAGTCTGGAAGGTGAGAGGCTAATCCAGCCGGTGATCGGATTGTTTTTTGTATAGTCATCAAACCACGTTTGAACACGGATATCAGCACAAGTGGTTTTGTTCACTGGAGTGTGATTAAAAAGATTGGACTCTAAAAACGCATGAAAATAGATTATTGTGTGTATACTATGTCACTAATCAGAGTTCACTTTTGCACATGAGGTTGTTTTATCCACTTTATGGGATTTGTGTAGGTGTATATATATATATATATTAGTGCACATTGTGTGTTTTATGTATATTTGTTTGAATATACACTATGTCAGTCAATAAGACTGGTTTTTCACCATCACTATAGGAATTTTTTGTGTTTTTTTTTGTAAGCACAAAATTATTTATAGTAGTAAGTTTATTCACTTTTAAGTAAGGGGATTTTTATTTGCACATTGATTTATTTGTACATCAAGCGATTAGCGCTACATTTTGTTTCACATTTTATATATAGAGAATATACATAGAGTACTATGATAGATGCAGCTACAAACTTATAAACACTGCTATCTACTGGCTGAAGAATATATCCCATTGAATACTTATACTGATACAGATGTTCAGTAGTTGCACAAAATACATGAACATTGTATTCCAACACATGTTCATTATTAGAGATGAGCGAATCGAACATGACGAAGTGGAATTCGTTCCGAAGATTTGGAAAAATTCTATTCGCGACGAATCCGAAGATTAGCAAACTTCGGATGCACGAATCGAATTTTCCCAAAAATGGCGGCGACATGTGTGGCCACGGAGAAAATGGACAGAGAAGATGGGGCGGGGATCTCTGGGAAGGCGCGCAGACAAGGCGCGCTGACCCATAATGCATTCATGACATGTGATCGCATTAGCCAATCAGCAGCCAGCCAGCACTATAAATCGCGGCCATCTTAGAATTCTCCATTAGCCTCCGGTCATTCAAGAGAGACAGACCTGTCTGTATTAAGGGACAGAGTTAGGGCCACAGAGACTTTAGGGCCACAGAATCGTTACTCAGGGACACAGAATCGTTACTTAGGGCCACAGCTATCAAAGAATCGAAAATTTAAAGTGACATACACCCTTTTTTTTTTGGTGGCTGTCGTGCACAGTTGGTGCTGCAGTTTGCCGATTGTGCAAAATAAACTGACTTTCTGCTTCACAACCACTATTGTACATTCAAAGAGTTAAATCCATTTACACGCCGGCTGGCGGTAATATTTTTGGGTGATTAGTGCATTCCAGTGACACAAACGTACAGTTTCCAGCCAACGGCAAGCTGCAATTGACCGATTGTGCTAAATAAACTGACTTTCTGCTTCACAACCACTATTGTACGTTCAAAGAGTTAGATCCATTTACACGCCGGGTGGCGGTAATATTTTATGGGTGATTAGTGCATTCCAGTGACATAAACGTACAGTTTCCAGCCAACGGCAAGCTGCAATTGACCGATTGTGCTAAATAAACTGACTTTCTGCTTCACAACCACTATTGTACGTTCAAAGAGTTAAATCCATTTACACGCCGGCTGGCGGTAATATTTTTTGGGTGATTAGTGCATTCCAGTGACATAAACGTACAGTTTACAGCCAACGGCAAGCTGCAATTGACCGATTGTGCTAAATAAACTGACTTTCTGCTTCACAACCACTATTGTACGTTCAAAGAGTTAAATCCGTTTTTATTTTTGGGGTGCTTATTGAATTAAAGAGTATGTCAGACAACACGCAGAGGAGTGGCAGAGGAGGCAATGTTTCAGGAGCGAGCAGACGTGGCAGCAGAGGAAGGGGTCGAGGCAGCACTAGTCGCAGCCAGAGGCCAGTGCTCCCGGTGTCATCCAGTGGTCGTGTCTCCACCGACAACCCTGCCATCATCGATTGGTTGACTCGGTCGTCTTCCTCTTCCCAGGTCACCTCTGACACCTACAGCCAACGGTCGGTGGGTACGTCAGACACAACCGTTAGTTGGCATGGCCCGGGAGCAAGCCCACTGAAATCACGTGTCCTCGACCTGCCCCTGTCCTTTGGTGTTCCCTAACCAAGCGAAGTATCGCATGCTGTGGGCTCAGCCCCACTGTACAGTGAGGAAGAGCTAACAGAGGGCGGTCAGGAACGGGGGGAGACATCCGCCTCTTCAGCAGCCAGGCGAAGAAGTACTGGCGGTGAGAGTGGCTCGGTAGCCGGTCTAGAGACAGGTCTGTCTCCTGACCCACACGCAGCCGAGGGGGCTAGTAGTGACGCGGAGACCCTAATTGATGATGATGAGGCTGATCGCACTTGGCAGCCTCGTCGTCATCAGGCTATTGCTTCCGCATCATCAGGAGAAGAGGGTGCCAGCTTGCCAGCGAGCAAAACAGTCGGTGGGTTGCCCAGGAGGCAGCAGGGTCGCAGCAGTGTCAGTGGAGCCAAATGGCCACGGAGTAGAGCACCAGCTCCACTGCAGCCTACCACCACGGCCAGTAGTGGTGCCGGTGTGCACGGAGGAAGTAGCAGTCAGCCAGTGAGGAGTAGCGGGGGAAAAGTTTCCTACTCGGCGGTGTGGCAATATTTCGTCAAGCCGCCCGAGGAAGTAAACGTAGCCGTATGTCGACTATGTGGCCAGAAAGTCAAGCGTGGCCAGGGGGCCAATGTTGGGACTACAGCGTTGCGTCAGCATATGCAGCGTCGCCATTCGGTGGACTGGGAAAACCGTGATAAAGATACGGCGGTTCTGCCTGCCCCAGCCCCCGCTCCATCACCCGCTCTGTTACTTGCTCCGTCACCCGACGTCAATCGCCCTCTATCAGCCAGTCAAGGCTCCAACACCTCTGCTGAGGGGAGTTGTTGCTCGTTGGCATCTTCCGCTCGTTCAGATGCTCCTTCTCCTGCTACTCCTCTTCACGGATTCCGTCAGCAGTCTTTCTTGGAATCTGTTTCCAAGAGACAACAGTTTGCGAGCACGCACCCGACGGTGCAGAAGCTGAACGTCCTCCTGTCCAAGTTGCTGGTGCTGCAGTCCCTCCCTTTCCAAGTGGTGGACTCAGCACCTTTCCGAGAAATGATGGCTTGTGCCGAGCCGCGGTGGAGAGTGCCAAGCCGGCATTTCTTCGCCAAAAAGGCAGTGCCAGCCCTGCATTCACATGTAGAAGAGATGGTGGGCCAGTCTTTGAGCATGTCGGTCTCTGCCAAAGTGCACGGCAGCGCCGACGTGTGGAGCTGTAACTACGGTCAGGGACAGTACATGTCATTTACGGCCCACTGGGTGAACGTGGTGCCGGCACAGCCGCACCAGCAACTTGGACAGGTCACGCCGCTTTTGTCTCCACGTTTGCACGTCCTTGGTCCAGCAAAGATGTCCGCCTCTACCACCTCTTCTTCCGCCGTGTCCTCAGCCGCCACCCCCGTGCCAAGTCCCATTACCCGACCGGCATATCACATGTGCAGGGCGCAACGGTGTCACGCTGTGCTGCACCTGGTATGCCTTGGCGAACGTAGTCACACAGGGGAGGAACTTCTGAGTGTAATGAACAGAGAAATCGACAGATGGCTGTCTCCGCGCAAACTGAAAATCGGAACCATGTTGACCGACAACGGAAAGAACATGGTGTCTGCTCTGCGTCAAGGAAGGTTGTGCCATGCGCCATGCATGGCTCACGTGTTCAATCTGGTTGTCAAGCGGTTCCTAAAATCCACCATCCCACTGCAAGACATCCTTAAAATGTCACGTAAACTTTGCATGCATTTCAGCCATTCCTACACCGCAAAGCACACCCTCCTTGAGCTGCAGCGGCAGAACGGAATTCCACAGCATCGCCTGATCTGCGACGTTGCAACAAGGTGGAATTCATCCCTACATATGTTAGACTGCCTTTACGAACAGCGAAAGGCCATCACCGATTTCCTGATGTTACAAGCGGATAAAGGTACTCCCCTGTGTAACTTAGATGTCAGCCATTGGCAGCTCATGCGTGACACCTGCTGCTTGCTCAGGCCCTTTGAGGAGGCCACGCTATTCGTGAGTTGGCAGGACTATGGGATGAACGACGTCATTCCTCTGTTGCACGTCCTGGAACAAATGCTGTTAACAATGGCTGGTCAGGGTGCGGTAGACGTGGCGCACAGATCTCAACGCCACATGACCCCTGTGGGGGCAGTACAGGAAGAAGAGGAGGAGGTAGAGGAGGACATTGGTGCTCAGGAATTATTGAGTGAAATGGGTGGTTTTTCCACTCAGCGGACAGGAGTGGAGGAGCAGGAGCATCTGGTAGAGGAGGAGGAGGAGACAGAGGACCCAGACGCACCGTGGCAGTATGCTGTGGAGATGGAGGCAGGGAGTACCTCGCATTCCTTGGCACAAATGGCCCATAGCATGCTCGGTTGCTTGCGTAGCGACAGCCGAATAATAACCATCAGACAGAGGGATGACTTTTGGCTGTCCACCTTGTTGGACCCTCGCTACCGTTCAAAAATGGTGGCCTTTTTCACACCTGCTGAGAGGGAGGCCAAAATAAAGTGCTATAAAAACCACCTATATAGTCAGTTGGTCTCTGCCTTTCTGCGCCAACGTCCATCCTCAGACACTGTGGGCCCTGTGCGCTCGCGGGAATTGCTTTGTATATCTGTCACCTTAGGGGCCGCTGTCTGGCGACATAATTTTTTGTCACTGTGTAGACATCTATTTATAGGCCGATGTTTGGCCACAAAAATATATTTAGTACTAACCTAGCCGTTCAGGCCGCTCCCTGAACACCTCGGGAATTGCTTTGTATATCTGTCGCCTTAGAGGCCGCTGTCTGAACAGCTCATGAATTGCTTTCTATATGTGTCGCCTTTGAGGCCGCTGGCTGGACAGCTGATGAATTGATTTGTATATATGTACTTATTGTCCGCTGTCCGGACAGCTCATGAATTACATTTTGTATATAGCCTTCCAAAGCACTCTCAGAATAAGTCATGATATTCATGCTGTGTATAGCCTTATAGGCCAATGGTCAATCAAGTCATGATTGTTATAGTGTGTATAGCCTTATAGGCCGCTGTCTTTACAACTTTATAATTCCATGCAGTATATAGCCCTATCGGCCACTTTCTGGCATCCAGTTGCTGTAGCCCCCATCACCACACTGTGCCACGGGCCCCTGTACCGCCTTCTCATACTGCTGCCAGATCCATCCTCTGCCATGTGCGTCTTTGTCGTCTGCTCACGCTGCTGGGTTCCAGTTTTAAACCTAGGCCTGTGTATGGCTTCCGAATACTGCTGCCTCCACCGCCACCCTGCGCCATGTGCCTCTGTCGTCTGCTCACGCTGCTGACGGCTTCCGCTTTTTAACCTAGGCCTGTGTATGGCTTCCGAATACTGCTGCCTCCACCGCCACCCTGCGCCATGTGCCTCTGTCGTCTGCTCACGCTGCTGACGGCTTCCGCTTTTTAAACTAGTCCTGTGTATGTCTTCCGAATACTGCTGCCTCCACCGCCACCCTGCACCATGTGCCACTTTCGGGTCTCCTCACACTGCTGCCAGGTCCATACTGATTCATGGCCCCCTGTACCGGCTCCTCATGAACGTGGTTCAGCGGGTTTGCATCACTTAACGGCAAATCGTTGACAAATGCTGGGACGTTCAGTGTTGTGCGCATTAAGCCAGACACCAAAGGGCAGCACAGACCTGTTATTACTCGCTCAAGCATGGCTGAACAAAACCAGTCTCTACCACAAATTGGACCCAGACCTGCCCAGGGTCTCGTAACTAGATTGCACGGAGGAGTAGAGTCCGTTATCGGAATTAAATAGACAAAACGCCACACCAAAAAGAGTGGCCATTTCCAACACTTATTGCAGAAAGAGGAACAACCCGTTTCATATACGGCCCGTAGACGTTTCACGTCTGCCACATTCAGTCGATTTAAGACGCAAGCTCCACTTCCTGTGGTCTCTGACCGTCGATATACCTTTAAGTGTCAGGTTTGAAGCTATATTCCCTCCGGAGCACTGACACTGGTGCCCTTCCGTCAACATGCCTTTAAGTTTCAGTTTTCAACCATATTCCCCACAAAAGCCAAACTCTTGGGTATCCCAGAAGCTGCTCAGCGGGTCAGGGCAATAAAGCTCCCGGTTCGCAGGTTGTTCCGTCTTATGGATGGAAGTACGACGGTATATGATCTTCTTCGCACCCACGGCATTACCTCATAAAATTTCTGCATTGCATCTGCAATCACAACGCTGACTTCCCGGATCGCCACTCAGCCATTGGACTCTTGATAGTCGTCTCCCCACACTGCTGCTGGGGGGACTTTTTAACCTAGGCCTGTGTATGGCCTTCAATTGAAGCTGCTTCCGCTCCGCCACTCTGCCATTGGACTCTTGATAGTCGTCTCCCCACGCTGCTGCTGGGGGGACTTTTTAACATAGGCCTCTGTATGGCCTTTAATTGAAGCTGCTTACGCTCCGCCACTCTGCCATGGGCCTCTTGGGTATCCCAGAAGCTGCTCAGCGGGTCAGGGCAATAAAGCTCCTGGTTCGCAGGTTGTTCCGTCTTATGGATGGAAGTACGACGGTATATGATCTTCTTCGCACCCACGGCATCACCTCATAGAATCTCTGCATTGCATCTGCAATCACAACGCTGACTTCCCGGATCGCCACTCAGCCATTGGACTCTTGATAGTCGTCTCCCCACACTGCTGCTGGGGGGACTTTTTAACCTAGGCCTGTGTATGGCCTTCAATTGAAGCTGCTTCCGCTCCGCCACTCTGCCATTGGACTCTTGATAGTCGTCTCCCCACGCTGCTGCTGGGGGGACTTTTTAACCTAGGCCTGTGTATGGCCTTCAATTGAAGCTGCTTCTGCTCCGCCACTCTGCCATTGGACTCTTGATAGTCGTCTCCCCACACTGCTGCTGGGGGGACTTTTTAACATAGGCCTCTGTATGGCCTTCAATTTAAGCTGCTTACGCTTCGCCACTCTGCCATGGACCCCTGTACCGCCTCCTCTTGCTGCTGCCAGGTCCAGAGTGTGTCATGGGTCCCTGTACGGCCTCCCATTGCTGCTGACTTCATCGCCAGACTCTGCCATGTGCCACTTTCAGGTCTCCTTACACTGTTGGTGGGTTCCATTTTGTGATAGGGTGCTGTATGGCCTTCCATTGCTGCTGCCTCCACCGCCACCCTGCGCCATGTGCCTCTGTCGTCTGCTCACACTGCTGACGGCTTCCGCTTTTTAACCGAGGCCTGTGTTTGGCTTCCGAATACTGCTGCATCCACCGCCACCCTGCGCCATGTGTCTCTGTCGTCTGCTCACGCTGCTGACGGCTTCCGCTTTTTAACCTAGGCCTGTGTATGGCTTCAGAATAATGCTGCCTACACCGCCACCCTGCGCCATGTGCCTCTGTCGTCTGCTCACGCTGCTGCCAGGTCCATACTGATTCATGGCCCCCTGTACCGACTCCTCATGAACGTGGTTCAGCGGGTTTGCATCACTTAACGGCAAATCGTTGACAAACGCTGGGACGTTCAGTGTTGTGCGCATTAAGCCAGACACCAAAGGGCAGCACAGACCTGTTATTACTCGCTCAAGCATGGCTGAACAAAACCAGTCTCTACCACAAATTGGACCCAGACCTGCCCAGGGTCTCGTAAGTAGATTGCACGGAGGAGTAGAGTTCGTTATTGGAATTAACTGTGAGGGACTTTTAAACCTAGGCCTGTGTATGGGCTTCAATTGAAGCTGCTTCTGCTCCACCACTCTGCCATTGGACTCTTGATAGTCGTCTCCCCACGCTGCTGCTGGGGGGACTTTTTAACATAGGCCTCTGTATGGCCTTCAATTTTAGCTGCTTACGCTCCGCCACTCTGCCATGGGCCCTGTACCGCCTCCTCATGCTGCTGCCAGGCCCGTAATCTGCCATGGGCCCCCGTACCGACTCCTCATGCTGCTGCCATGCCCGTAATCTGTCATGGGCCCCTGTACCCCCTCCTCATGCTGCTGCCAGGTCCAGAGTGTGTCATGGGTCCCTGTACGGCCTCCCATTGCTGCTGTCTCCATCGCCACACTCTGCCATGTGCCACTTTCAGGTCTCCTCACACTGCTGGTGGGTTCCATTTTGTCATAGGGTGCTGTATGGCCTCCCATTGCTGCTGCCTCCACCGCCACACTGTGGCTCCACACTCTGGTTTTTAACCCGGGACTGCCCAAATGAGTGAAGTGTGCGGTGATTCTAAGATCGACGGCACTCATCTGCATGTCATACTGACTGACAGTATTATTTCTCTTCCCCAGCAGACTCCAAGGGCATTTAAATTAAAGGTACAGTGTTCTGCACTAATATAAAGGCTCTCTGAAGCCTAGAAACACCCTTTTTATAAGTTAAATTCGCAGCGAATATATTCGGCTTGAAGCGAATTTATTCCGCGAATTCGGAGAATCAGCCGAACCGAATTTTTGAATAATTCGCTTATCTCTATTCATTATGCACAGATTATTAAAGTGCAGCTGTAATCCTGTACAACAATTAAATTAAAGGCGAAAATACAAAATTACTTTTTAATGCGATCCCAATGTACTTATTGATACCTACAGCTTTGCATCTCATATTTAGAAAACAGCGTGGGCCTTTTGTACTGTCATATTCCAAAGCCAGTGCCATAGTGCTGTTACATATTGTGTAACAATATAATGCAATGCATAGTTATGGTTAATGTTAATATGCTACCATCTTGTGGAAATTTTGGGTATGGCACCTTCCTTTTCTGTCTTCCATCTTGTCCCCTCCCGCAAGCTAGTGATGTAGACCCTCTTCCTTTTTCACTCTGTCTTCTTGGGATGAATATGGCCACATGTCTCTTGGCCACATGTAATCTGCTTGCATCCAGGAATACATTATCATGCTTTGACCTGCAAATACTGTCCATCTGCTACAGCTTGTTGTCTGATGCACCTTCTGCATTGTAATAAAAGATCAATGGATGGGAAAACAGGTTTTTGGTGAGTTCAGCTATCTGATAAAGACTGTCCGCAATGATTGTATCTGCTCATACAGGACAGGCATAGAGGTCTCAGCAAGGGATAAGTCACTAATACAACAGTTGGAGTCAGAATAGCCATATTTGAAATTATAGTTTCCCCTGTTCCTCTACTAGTTAGACACAAATTATTCACATGCACAGACAAATGGTATGGAAGCCTATAGCCAGAGCAGACACTCTTCCTGGCAGCCATCACTCCCAGCAGTGTGAACTTCATATTTGGTATGCCTGCTTTGCCAAGTATGCTCCTCTGGCTGCCATGTTGTCAGTTCCAAGGCAATACAAAAGCCTTGAACAGGCGTAACTATGAAATAATGAGGTGAGTTTTCATATGTGGGAATGTGGGAATTTGTAGAAAAAGTTGCAGTTCTGGTTAAAGTGTATATTGGAGAAAATGATGTAAGAAAGTCATAAAATACAGCACACATTAGCACTGCAAGACCTCACCTGGTAAAGTTTAACTCTAACCAAAACAACCGAGAGGGAAAGAGTCAGAACTTCTGAGAGTTTTTTTATTGTAGTGCCCTCAAGGGGGAGATTTGCCTTCACTTTCTTGTTCAGGACAAAGGTGTAGATGTCGGGACATTGCACACATGCTCATTGCACATTCTATGGATTAAAAGATGACAACTATATCATGCTCTAGGGACCAGAGGTCACCATTAGGGAAAGTCAGTGGAAATCTCACTTGTACTTGCCTCTGGACAGACCATTTCTCACCCATGTACCCAAAAATGTCAGGGCAGTGAAAGAGTCTCTTTAACCCATTAAGGTTTACTCCCCAGAAAAATGATAACTTTCTATTTCTTCTGGTTCCAATTAATTTGATTAGATTTTCTTTATTTGTTGTTAATGACGTAGTCATTTGTGGCCGTGTTGGCACAGATTTGTAAAGAAAGTGCAGTAACCCTCTACCTACTAAAATAATCACCTGATAAGATTTGGCAAGATTCATTTCTCAGCATTTTATGCTTTATTTACATCAAACACTCTTGATCTTTTTTCCCTGCTTGTACTTTGTTCGAATGCCCCTGATGATTAACTCTGACCTAGAAAGAGTCTATCACTGACTGATAAATATTGACTGTGTCTGCTGTTTTCTATTGCATCACCTTTCAATATACTAGTCCTTAATTCTTATGTCTCATTTATACTGAACATAACATAGCACTGAAGACATAAAAAACGTGTTCTATATGCAGGGAAAATCATCATTCCTTTGTGGAAGACTTATTTATAAGGCACATTGAACTCAATTTACAAAACTTTAACACAAGGACAAATACCTTTATTTTAGCTGGGTAAATATAATTTTTTAAAGCTCCTTGAACTGAAAATAATTGACACTGTTTGTGAAAATAGGTACCTTTAACCTGGTATGTTGGATTAGTGAATTAGGCCTATTGCTTGAGTGAAAAAATATTCCAACATCCATTCACATTTGTTCCTCAGTGACGAAAGATGGCAAATATTACATTCTCGGCACATTAGAAAACCATATAAAGTTAAAGGATAAGTTCACCTTTTAACAAAAAATAATAAATGAACATTTTTTTCAGGTAAAAAAATGTGCATTTACTATTTGTTGTTTTGGGAGCCTGGAAAGCATTGCGTCAGTTATCTGCAGATCGCTGGTACCATGCAAGTCTCCACAGACTGCCAGTATAATCTGTCTTATCATACCTCACATGAGCAAGCAGTTTTAGACTGACAGGAAGAATCAGTGAACTACCACTGTGCTCAGCAGGCCATGGTAGTTAATTGTGAACTACAAGCCAACAGCCGCAATGGCTGTCAGGACTTATAGCTTCCCATTCACTGAACTCTGTGAATGAATGATGCAGCCAGCCCTGCATGGCAATGTTTTTTTTTTTAAATTGTGACAGCTAGCGGGGGAAAAGATCCCCCACTAAATGTCACAATGGGGGATTGGGGGGGGGGGGGCAGTCCTACAGTAATATAATACTGAATATGAGTATGGGTGTAACATGTAACATGTTACGAAAGGTGAACTTATCCTTTAAAACATGCTGAAGGCTGAAAAGAAAGATCATTGCATTTATTAAATATGGACTGAAACCTATGGAGGCTCACTTGTTTTGTACACAATTTCACAATCATTTTTAATAACTGCAATAAGAAATAGGAGAAACAAACACTGTTAGCAAGACACTAAATGATTTAAAATAGGGTAAATCTTAATTCAAAGGGTAGGTTCCAGGTCCTGGCGAATCCATCTCTAGCTTGGAAAGCAAAGGGAAAATAACAATGAGTTGTTTCCAACAGTCTCATTGTAGGCCTGCACACCCATACTGAACAGTCAACTTTCTAGTGCCATTAGGGCATCAGTCCTGAATGAACTGAAACATTAAAGTTAAACAAGAGACTTCCAAACAGAGGGTTTTGGTTGGGAAAGTAAAAGAGAAAGAGAAGAAAGAAAAAATAAGCAAAAAGAGAGACGCTTCCCTTGGTCAAGATCTCATTTCATCCCTGCTTCCATCTGCTTTCTTGAACTTTATCATGATACTGTACATATTGGGGTTTATTAAATAAAACTGAAGAGTGCAAAATCTGGAGCAACTCTGCATAGAAACCAGTCAGCTTCCAGGCTTTATTGCCAAAGCTTAATTGAACAAGCTGAAGTTAGAAGCTGATAGGCTACCAGATTCTGAGTGCACCAGTTTGTCCTTTAGGCTCCTTGCTTACCATTAGTGGTTTCATGATCCAAGAGGGAGAGTATAGGGATGGTAGTAGAGTTAGAAATTGGGCCCAAAGTTCCATCTGGTCAGAGTACTGAACAAATATGGCCAAAATAGGGTATCAAAGACCTTATGTGGGATGAGAGAAAGCAAATTCCCTTCCTATCCCCCTTTTTGTCCCAATCTGAGCATAATAGGAAGATTATATCTTTTTCCTTTCTGATCTGGCCTGCCACCTGTCTTTTGGAGACAAAGCCAACTTGATCTGTATGGATATAGTACTCCAAACATTCATTGTGTCTTTTGGCATAGATTTTATCAATAATTTCAAGTTAGAGGTAATCAGTGATATTGGTCTGAAATTTATCACATTGCTTAAGGCTTTATGAGGCTGGAGGCAGAGAGGCTAAAATTTGTATATGATATATAATGACACCCACAATCAACAGCTAAAAGAGTAGGGCAAACCAATTTGACCATCCACAACCCATGAAAATAAATAAAGCAGTAATGCTGTTGCTGTGCAGCCTGGGAAAGGACCATGTCTGCTGGAAGGAGCAAGAATTTGTGGGAGATATAGTTCCCTGAAAGACTGTACTTGATGCTACAGAGTGTTTTTGAACTACAGATCCTAGTGTTACAAGAGCTCTGCAGAAGAGGAAAAAGAAGGACCATTCTTGGGTTTGAGGCAGTCTTTGGGAGGTCATTGTAGAGCATACACTATGCAGCAAACTGCTGACGGGCGATTTACTGCAGTGTTGGGGATGCAGAGTGGCAGATCAGTGACATCTCTGATCTCTGGGAATGCCATCTGCTGATGCTGTCTGGTTGAGGGGAGGATGTCATAACAACTGACATCACTGAGCCTCAGACAGAGAGGCAGGAGACAAGTATTAGTGAGAGGCCGCTGGCAATACCCTCTGCACACTATTTACAATAATTGTATTGATGCTTAGGACACCTTTTAGGAACTCACCCAGGCTTGGATTCCGGCTCCAGCGCACAGGACAGTGGAAGACAGTTTGCTAGAGACTGAACCACTACTTGATGTAAGGATTAGAGGTAAAGTCACTGGCCCGCCTACTATTTACCGAGTCTCACATTATTTTGTAACTGTTTCTGTGTACTTGTTAAAGTGTTTGTTACTGCTTTGTCATCCTTTGTTTACTGCTTTACTGTGTGTTTCCTGTTCTGTCCTTGCTACACATTTCCCTGAGTGTAACTCGAACATGCAGCTAAACCTTCCTATTCTGCAATAAGCCAAACTCAATGTATTGAAGCTTTATTAACAAAACAGGGTGGGTGAAGCTATTGAAAAAACAGATAAGAAGTATATATAATCTATGTATGAAATATACAAAAAAAAAAGAAATGATTAGTCTGTGGATGGCAATCAGTCCATGCTCACCAGCGATACTGCCTGTAGGGGATGTAAGTTCAGTCCACAACATGTGCTGCAGAGAATTACGGCTGGTTCCTTTCCCTTAGTTCTTTAGATGGAGTTTGAGTTCCCATGGTGCAATTGTTTCCTTTTTTTTAGAAGAAAGGCTGTTGGGAGCTTTTATTAACAAATAGATTCTGGTTTCTACAAACAGTTAACTTATTCTGGTCTCCATCTAGTATTCATAATTAATATTGCAGGCTTAATTTCCATGTTGAAGGCAGAACTCTCCCTGCCTGGTATCAATGAATACCACTATTTGCGTCCTCAGGAGAAAAGATTAGAAAATGATCAACAACTTTGCTTCCTTGTTCCTGTGAACTTTAACCATTTCTGACTCTCCCATCTTTACTTGGAAGAGTTTTGGTGACAAGGCCATTTTGATCAAGAAATGTCAAGACTGTCAGTATGAATTGTTTTCTTGTTTATGATACGTTCATTCTCCCTGGCATAAGTTTCATATTGCACAGTGCTGATGATAAAGTCTTGAGACTGCTGGAGTTCTGCTGAACTAATGCTTTGACAGTGGTGCTAGCCTTTACAGCCATAGTCACTTGCATGGGTGGCAGTTTAAAGGAATGAGCTGTATGGACTAGGTGAATAATAGCTTGAACGAGTGACTTCCAGGCTGAGAATCTGTTAAATCTGGGGGATATAAACTGACTGTCTAAAGTCACTGTCAGAAATGTGGAGATCTCAGGGTGGATTTCAACATCTGAGTCTGGATCTAGTAGCTCAATCGTGCCACTATCAGGATCTATCTGTTATGCACTGTACAGGAATGCAGGTCCTGTAAACCATGCTGTGTCTTTAAAGTCGATGTAAAGGGTGAAGTTTTTATTACCTTCATGCATACTATGCATGAAGGTAAAAAACCTTCTGTGTGCAGCATCTCCCCCAGCCCCATCAATACTTAGCTGAGCCTCATCACGATCCAGCGATGTGAATGACAGCCTTGGCTGCCCTGGGTCTCTGCCTTCTCATTGGCTGAGACAGCAAGCGAGAGCCATTGGCTCCCACTGCTGTCAATCACAGCCAGTCAGCCAAGGAGGAGAGGTAGGGACACACGGAGCAGTGGGTGCTGCCTTAGCAAGCTGCTTGCTGTGGGGGCACCTGACAGACAGAAGGAGCCTGCGGAGGACCCGAGAAGAGGATGATCCAGGCTGCTTGTGCAAAACCAGTGCCCACAGTAGGTAAGTATAAACATGTTTGTTATTTTACAAAAAGATTTTTAAAAAACCAACCTTTTGAATCGCTTTAAGGTTACATGCAGCGACAGCTCTTGTAGCTCTTGTGGCCTCTGTGGTCTGAATGGAAGAGATTTAACCTAGCTGTTTGTGTCATCTTTGACTAGTCTCTACTCCATTATTTCCAATATGAGTTTGTCCTCAACAGACATTGCTACCTAATTGTTCTGTTTTGTTCTGTGATAGACTGTGCACCCTAAATGGTCTTTGTCTCTGTCACAGGCAAGGTTGTCACTAGAGGGGCTAATGAAGGGACAAGGCAAGTGGGTAGTGTATGGCAATTCCTTTATGAGGAAATGGTTGTGGCATGGCTGGAAAATGAAAGGGCATCCGTTCTCTAATGTACTTGTAAACATTCTGTTAACAGAGGTAAGCTTGTGCATGTTTCCTAGACTGACATCTCCTATATTAATCCATCCTTGGTCTAATTTCTGATCATAGGGAGCATTATGGGGACCATAGGCTTGAGCTCTCACTTTATGGACTTGTAAGAACTCTCTTCTGAGGAGTTGGACTATCTGAGCTTGAGAATCATGCTATGCATTTCATGTGTGGGTAATGTACCACTACATCTGGTGTAGGAATTTCAGATCTGTGACCTGGGATGTGATTGCATACAATAAAAGTATGTAAGGACAGGCATGTTTGTCCATCAATAGACTAGACTAGGTAGGAAGATATTCTCCTCCCCACCGTATCCACTATTCCTGCACAATTTCTTAAGGAGTAGAGAATGTTGGAACACTTAATGTCAAATATGTCAAAGATTTGTTACTTTGATCATCAAGAATTACATAAAGCTTAATGGCTTTGTTCCTTTGGCCTGCTAGGTAAACTCTGACTAGGCAGATTTTGGAGCAGGACCATCCACGTATTCCTTTGGAGACCTCTGTGCATGCTCTCTAGTGCTGTGAGTGCATTGTAAAGTCCATGTGACTGGCCCACAGTGTAATGTTGTGTTGTGATCTGAGCTGTCACATCATTCTGTGCATTTTACACTGCTATTACAATCCTTGGCAAAATGAGATGTCGATGATCAGCACTTGTGGCAGATGCTGTTCTTCTTCAGGAAGGCTATGCATTCCTCCATGGACTTCTCTCTGAAGGCTCTGCATTTTAGAAGAGGATGTCATTTCCTGTGCAAAGGACACTGCTTAGCAGGATCTTTGAGTTAGAGGGGCTGGCAGACCTGTGAAAAGAATCTGGAGGAGTCACATTAGTTTTGTGTACTGCTATTGGAAGTCAGCCAGGGTTCAGTCCTGTAGGAGCCGTACATGACCATATGAAGTCAAAACTTGGATAATTGTTATAGCTTGCTGGCTTACAAAGTCCACTGCTCTTGTTAGTCATATAGGGTAGCTTTTGTACAATGAGGTTGACACTTCTGGCTGTGTCAAGGAAAGCAAGTACTTGTAAGTCCCCTTCGGCTTTGGCGACCTGAAGTTCAATTAGTCAGTAAGTCACTTAGTTCCCTGAGTTTCTCATAGGCCTTGTTAGGTATCTTAGAAAAGCTATCATGTCTTTTGAATAGTGCACTTTCTATTGCTTCTACTGAGCCATAACATTCATCAAGTCTATCCCAGATCATTTTAAGGCCAGTGTCTGGGTAGTTTTTACTTATTGTCCGGGTAGTTTTTACTTATTGTCCTGATTCACCTGGCATGTTCAACTGACTCATTTCCAAGCCATTTGATCAGGAAGTCTATCTCTTCACTTCCTGACAGGTCTAATCCTCTGAGGGTGTTTTGGAAAGAGGATTGCCAGGCTCTGTAGCATTTAGGATGGTCATTAAACTTTTTAGGTCCCTTTGTGACAAACTCACATTGTGAAAAGAACTTGGCTGTGACTTGTTTAGCTGGCTGCGTATTGCTATGGTGAAAGGGTGAGGTGTAATCAAACCTTTTGAGAGTCTCTGGTTTAACCCAGACCCTGTCATACAATTCTGATGTGAAGGCAGGACCTAGAAGATAATTTGCAAATTCTGGTACCTGGCATGTATGGTGTCTGTCCAGTGGTGGACTGACCATTTGGAAACTCGCACACTGCCCAAGGGCCGGGGTCAGTAGGGGGCCCCATGAGATGCCCCTGGTACCTTTTTCATAAGCTTTTTTGACTTTGCGCAAGGACACAGGGGCCCCATGATCCCTCATTGCCCGGGGGCCCCATGAATTGTCAGTCCGCCCCTGTGTCTGTCATAAGAGGTTTCACTTTGATTGGAGTTCTCTTGTTTGCAGATTTGAGGCTTGTTGCTGACTTGAGGTAGTACTATGTAGCATCCTCAATTTTTCTCCTCGACATTGTCTTTGTTGCTGCTTGGCCTGGAGTGTTGATGGACGTAATTTAAAGTGCATTGTATAGGCTCTTGAGGTTCAGCTTCTGGGCCGAGCACACTGCTGCATCTACTGTGTTGTTCATCAGGGTGTATGACTATTCTAAGGCTTCTGCTTCAGCTATAGAGACTGCCACTTCTTTCTCTACAGTAAGCTTCTCTAGGTTTGCTTCTGGTAGGGCTGCATTTCCAAGGATGCTTCATGTTGAGCTCTCTCAGCCTGTTGTTGCACATTCTTAGCCTCCAAGTGTGATTCTTGTGCTTTTTCAGCCTCTAAAGCATGCTTTATCAGCCTCTTATAGTGCTCTCTCTTTTCTATCTGCATTTCTTGCTCAGCAAAGATAGCTCTGGCTTTTGTAGCTTCAACTTTTGCACAAGCAATAGCATAGTTGCCAACATTTAAACAAATACTGTTAGGGACACTTTTTTTTGTATGTCCAGAAAGCCAGTGTAGGCGGAACATTATCATAATTAGGGGTGGGGCATTCATTTTTGGGCATGGAGGAACTGGAATGTTATAAAAGCACATCTAAAAATGAGTGTGGTTTAAATTACACTAAATTAAAAAACTGTAACAGATTTTTTTAAAAAATAAGGCCTCTACCACCCACTGCTGCTCCCCCCCCCACAAAAAGAAAAAAGTGAAAAGACTACAGACCCCCATCGGCAGCCACAAAGTCCCTCCCAAGATCCTATGAGCAGCAGGAGCAGGCATTTAAATCACCTGCCTTGGGCTTGGTGACAGATGGCGTTGGCTGCAGCTCTGTTGGTTTCCCCACTCACTCTGCTGGCATCTCTGCTTCATCCAGGCGGCTAGCTCGCCTCTGGCCTCCACAGTCCTCTGCTCCGACGCACAACACACGCACTTTAATTATAACTCAAGCCTCTGGCCACCCCACTTGCTCCAGGTTTCTCTATTCCTCCAGCTAGGCTCTCAGTGTCCATCCCTGCTCTTCTTGTTCTTGGTCAGGTCCCCGCAGCGGCCACTGACACTGACACTCTGAGCTGTGTGATCAACGTCGGCTGGCCATGCCTCCCCTCAGCACTGACCAATCCACATTTGACTTCCTGGAAGCGGGGAGGAGGTAAGGGAGGGATGACAGTGTGTTGATTCACTGCTGGGCAGCCTGGGACAGGGACAAATTATCCACAACAGAGGTCAATTTTCGGGATTCTGCCCGAAATAGTTGCAGAGTAGGACATGGATCAGATATTCTGGACAGTCCTGGGCATCTACGGACTGTTGGAAACTATGCAATAGCGAATGCATTACTTGCAGATGAGGATCTAGAGGAACAAAAGACTTTGTTTTAAATAAAGGTGCCTGACTCTGCGACATGTTGCTTGTGGAGGTGCTTGACTGAGTAGAGACTGCAGTGTTGCCATATGCAAGTTGCTATGGAGAAAGGGTAGCAGGCCTCTGTGTAGACACTGTGTATTCCACTTGCTGGGTAGTCGCTGTTTCACTGCTGCATGTCTCCCTGGTTGTAACTTGACATGCATTGAAACTCTCCTATTCTGCAATAAACCAGACTGAATGTAATCTTGAAGCTTTATTAACAAAACAGGTTGGGGTGAAACAACATTGAAAAAACAGATAGGAAGTGCATATAATCAATGTATGAAATATACAAACACAGTACAATGATTAGGCTATGGATGGCAATAAGTTCATGCTTACTAGTGATGCTAAGAAGATGTAATTTCAGTCTACAACATGTGCTGCAGAGATTTATGGCTGGTTCCTTTCCCTCAATTCTTTAAATGGAGTCTGAGTTCCCATGATGCACCTGTTTCTTTTCTTAGAAGGAGCTTGTATTAACCAAATAGATTCTGGTTTCTACAAACAGTAAATTTGTTCTGAGCTCCATCTAGAGGTCAAATGTAATATTGCAGGCTGAATTTCCTTGATGGGGCAGAACATTGCCCTAATAAATATATTTCCCTCTGCCAAGATGTGTTAGAGGGTGTGGCATTGACAGGAAGGCCATTGACATCCAGAGTTGTGGGACAAAAACATGAGCTTCTTTACTTGTTTTCAGCTTCTTGTAATCCCCTTTATAGCGGCAATCTGTGAAGTGGGGGGGGGGGGGGGGTCAGCACTAGGGGCCAGTTAGAGGTTCTGCATTTACATATGCTGTTCCTTCACTATATAATCAGAGGGTGGGGGCAGGGAAGTGACCTAGCTATGTAACTTAGCCTCTTGGTGCCGGCGCCTCCCAGCCCTTTAAGAGTTTCAGAAGCCAGGAGGTGGGGCGGGGTTTTAGGGTCATGTGACCGCCGTGATTCGCCATCATGGCGGTCACATGATCGGAAAAGTTCCCGATCAAAAAGGAGAGATCGAGACCTTTCTGTGAGTCGTGGACATATGTGCTGAGAGCGCGCAGGGTATACGCTCTCAGCACATATGTAATTTCTAATTGCAGAAAATATGCAGCCGCTCGGCGTCAAGGCTCTGAGGAAGAGGTTGTGTCCTCGAAACGCGTTAGCCAGTTAGTCATCCAGGGTTCCATCGTATGGACTCAGATGTTGTTTGGATCATACACCTTGTTCAGTTTGACATGCCTGTGTTATTATGTCCATTGTGAGTATGATACCTATTTTTGTTTCTTTAATAAATTATTCTAAACGATAATGCACTAGGTCGGTGCGTCCTTTTTCTGTTTCTCCATTTGTAGCTCGGCGTCAAGGCCCAGACGCCGAGAGGCTACATATTTGTGTGCAATCGGCGTCAAGTGATTAAAGAAGATCTGCACCCCCCCCAAAATGTCGGGCCCGTTAAAAAATAGTGGCAAAATAGTCACCTTCAATCTAGAGCTGTACCATGCAATATTTCCTTTCTGTCACTTTTTATTTTGGCCAGCATCATTTAATGCACTTCTTCCAAGGCCAAGATGTCAGCAGGCAGAAGGGGGAAATGTGGGAGGTTTACACATCACCGGATGTCTGCTTATACTGCTGTAGAGAGGCCAGGTCACCAGGCTGGTTGTACTGTGTGCCAAAGCTGTGTGAATCTAAGGAAATACAAATTGTTTTGCAGGTAAGAAAACTACCAAATATTTCAACTGTACAGTATATTCTGCTTTTTGGCTGAAGTTCAGTGTTGGTTCACATATATGTAGATCTGATGCAATTTGAACCGCATCCAACCCGTATGACATGTGAAATTACATTGCTTACTATGGTGCCTGTTCACATATGTCTGGTGCACTGGCGGTACAGATTCAGTGTGGATTGAAAAAGAGTCCTGTCCGATTTCTGAGCAGGGCAGTCCGGTACAGGTGCAGATTAAAGGCTATTGACTTCTATGGGAACTGATTCTAAACGGCACATATCATCAGTGGTGAACAGGACACAATCCTGACCTGACCCTGATCTAAACCCTGCCTGAACCCGATTTAAACCTGCCCTGAACCGCTGAACAGCTACTATATCAATTAGCTGTGAAACCTGAGCTTCAATCCGCACCGCACAGGTGAATCAGCAGGATGGAGGCTATGAAAAAAGTATGCAGTATATTGGTATTGCTCTGCAACTGGGTGGCATACATACAACTTTGAGATGAAAGACATGAACCAAAAAGGCAGAGAATAAATTTATGTGAAGATTATGTACAGTTATTGCTGATTATGCACTTCATGCTCCTGGAAGACATGCCTTTCATGGTTGTGCGCCACCAATCCTGTATTTCCTTAAACAAAGATTACTAAGTACTTACAAAGAGTTTTCATTTTATCTGATTTATAGTGGGATGCTGGAGGTTGACAATTAAGCTTCTGTCTAACTGTGCTCCTGTTTCTCAGCCAGGTTTAGCTTGTTGTGTGTTGCTTGAGAATTACAGCAGAGTATGCTGCTCAAGCAAAGAAAGCTGGATTTTAATGGTCTTTTTTTGTGTGTAGAACAATGCACACTTCTGTACAAAACCAGGCCAGTGCTGCCAGTTACACCATGTCCCAAAAGAGAGTTGGTCTGATTATTAGAAACCACCACAAGCATTCATCTGTTCTGCATGGAGAGGAGAAACCTATTAGTGTAGAAACACGTACAGTGCATAAGTGCAGATATGTGTTTACAGAAAGCGGTAAATAATAGGAAGTGACAGCTGTGGAAGAGTATACAGTCGTAAATCCAGTAGTGATAATGTTAGAATTTTTTTGCAGGTCATCCAGGTACCATACTTATAAAAGCAGTTCACTTTGGGAATGTATGGAATGGAATGAATGGAATGCTGATATGTAAAAAAAAAAAAGTGATTCTAAAGGTTGAAATAAAAAAAAAAAAATAACAACCATGTTGTTGGTCCTGGCTCCTCTCACCTGCCAAGTTCCCGCATAGCAAGCCTCTTGCTATAGGGGCATTCGAGCGAGCTCACTCCCTAGCCGTGCTCCTGAGAATGGACATTGTCCATTCAAACACACAGCACAGCTCTGCCCTGCCACCTGCTCTTTCCTCAGTAGCTCACTGGCTGTGATTGGCAGGAGCCAATGACTCCTGCTGCTATTTGGACCAATGAGGAGAGAGACATGGGAGAGCCCCGGCACTCATGCGCATCTCTGGATTGAGACAGAGCTCAGGTAACTATAAGGGGGGCTCAGGGGGGAGCTGCACCAAGAAGGTTTTTTAACTTAATGCATAGAATGCATTAAGGTAAAAAACCTTCTGCCTTTAGAGCCACTATACACACACACACATATATATATATATATATATATATATATATATATACATATACTGTACAGTATATGTACACTATCTATATACTGTATAAATATGTGTATAGATAGATAGATAGTTATACACAGTGTACAGTATATATATATATATATATATATAGAGAGAGAGACACACACGTTAGCTATATTCCCAAAAGTGAGAAGTTAGAGGAAATCCAAACTGAGGAGATGTCCCCCCTCTTAAAACTGTAACTGAAACTATTGTTGGCACTGTAAGATTTTCCCTCACCTCATCTGGTGACAACTGTAAACTTTTAGATCCCCATCACATCCTCTCCAGTTGATGATGGCTACCAGGACAAGTAGTGAAGTGAAATCTCCCCAACTGGAGCATCGACAATTATTAAAACCTAACTTTCCCCAAAATAATTTTAGCTGAAACTATAATGTCAAACATTTACTGTTTTAATATAAAATCAAACATACTGTATGTTGATTCACAGACCTCTGTCATTGCTTTTGTTTTACCTTGGACATTCTTTCCTTCCCACACCTAAGCTGTATAGGCTTGCCCTTCTGCTTCCCTATTTCAGATCTTGTATGCAGATTATACATAATTATTTTAAAGAACAGGGCAGAATTCTGTTGAGTGTTTTGCGGTGAATGCACCTGCCTCTATTCATTTATCAGCGAACGAACGTTCTGTCAACAAAGCTTTCATTGCATTGCAAAACCATGAATGGTATAACGTAATTTCTCCTGACACAGGACTTGGAACTTGATAGCATTTGGTGAAACTGGATCCAAACTAAGACAAAAAACCTAGCAACTGGCAATATCTGAACAAACAAAAGCACAGGACACAGGTGTTTCTGTCAGCTGCATTGTTGCTAATAAAGCATTAACATTTTATTACAGAACTATGCCTCAGACTTTAATATGTACATGTCCTCTGCTATTAAGCAGTTTTGGGACAGTTATTACCATTATATTTAAACCACCCGATATACAGTAGACATCAATGATAATCCAGAAGCCCTCCTCCTTCCCATGACTGAATAGACATACAGTATAAAAGTTCTGAACTTGTCCACTTGGTCATTGGTGGCAAGGGCCTGCATCCCCTTGCTGTGGAAGCCACTAACTTCTCCTTTGATAAGTATGTGGCTATCAAAGGTCCAGGAAATCAAGACTATGGAAAACCTTACAGCTTCCCTTTATCACAGGGAAGAAATATCCAAACATATTTTTTTTCAAGAACTCTACCTGCAGAAAGATACTACAACGAGAAACTCTACTGCACGCTAGACAATCTCCAATCAAGCGTCCTTGGAAACCATCTCTCTATACCCGATCCCCACTCCCTACACCCTTAAACTCTAGCTACCGGAAGACACAGCGACGAGATATGCCACTGCATGCTAGACTATCTACAACCAAGCCTCCCACCATACCTGTCCGCCACCCCATGTAACTCCCTAAAATGCCTCTTCCACTCCTCTTCCTCATATTTCTCTCCTCCGTTCACAAAATCTCTTCTCTATATCCCTCTGCTCCTCCCAAACAACTGTATATTGTGCCCTCACTGCTTCCTTCGCCCCTCTACGGCACCCACATCCTCCTCCTAATACTCCACTCTCCCACTGACCCGAACACCTCCACTGGTAGACTTACACACTCCTGCACATCCCGCTCCCATGCCACCTTTCTCACCCTTCTTCTCCTCCTAACCACAGGGGACATCTCCCCGAACCCTGGCCCTCCAGCACCTCGCTCACCCACAAGGCACCCTCCCACTGCCATGTCCTGCCGCAACCCCCTCAACCTAGTATCTGTCCCCGTTCCCCAAAACCACCCCCCCGTCTTTGCGTGCCCTCCTGAACGCCCGTCCGGTGTGCAACAAGCTCACTGCCATCCACGACCTCTTTGGTTCCCGCTCCCTCAACCTCCTAGCCATCACGGAAACCTGGATCCAAGCCACTGACTCTACCTCCCCAGCAGCACTCTCCTATGGAGGTCTCATCTCTACCCACTCACCCAGACCCAACGGTCATAAAGGTGGTGGGGTTGGTCTGCTCCTGTCACCACTGAGCACCTTCCAAGTCCTCCGAAACCCCCCCTCTCTATCCTTCTCCTCCTTCGAGGCAGACTGCATCTGACTATTCTCCCCAACCCCCCTGAGGATTGCTGTAATCTACCGGCCTCCTGGACCCGTATCCCGCTTCCTTGATGACCTTTCCGCCTGGCTACCCTTCTTTCTCTCCTCCGAGCTACCCACCATCATCCTTGGGGACTTCAACATCCCTGTCAACATCAACAACCCGGCCACATCCCAACTCCTCCACTTAACCTCCTCTTTTGCACTCGCACAGTGCATACAATCCACCAGCCACTCTGACGGGAACATCCTGGACCTTGTCTTCTCCCATCTCTGCGCTCCCCACAACCTCACAAACACCCCTTTCCCTCTCTCTGACCACAACATTACCTTCTCTGTCTCCTCGTCCTCAAACGCCTACCCCTCCAAATGTCAAACTACTACCAGCCAAAACCTTCGCAACCTGAACCCTGTTCCCCTCCACTCTGCAGCTGATCAACTCTATGACAGCATCCTTCCCCTGTCCTGCCTCGACCTGGCCACGACTGCCTATAACAACTCGCTGTCAACCGCTCTTGACTCGCTAGCGCCTTTAACCACACGAAACATCAGACCCTGACCGCTCCAGCTCTGGCAAATTGATCATACCAAAACTCTCAAACGACGCAGTCATGCGCTGGAGCGACTATGGCACAAAACCAGATCCCAACTAGCATTCACCCGCTATAAATCCGCCTTCCACACCTACACCTCCTCCCTCCACGCTGCCAAACAAACCTACTTTCTGACCCTTATCAACACCCTCCCCTCCAATCTTTGCCGACTCTTCTCTACCTTCAACTCTCTACTCTCTCCACCCCCACCTCCACCCAGCACCTCACTCACCGCCCTCGAGATTGCCAATCACTTCAAAAACAAGATTGACACAATTTGCAGGGACATCGCCGCTGCCCAGACCTCCTCCCCACCCATCTCCGCTCACACAGCAACCCCTTCAACACCCCTTTCTCTTGGCTTCACCACTGTTCAGACCTCCACCCCACCTAACATCCCTCACACTGAAGCCCCCTCAACACTCCACTCCTTCGAACTCACTACCACCGAGGAGGTCACTAAGGTCTTCTCCGAAGCCCGCCTTACCACCTGCCCCCTCGACCCTGTCCCCTCACAACTCTTACGACCTTCCTCCTCCTCCATCCTATGGTCCCTCACCCACATCTTTAATCTCTCCCTCTCTTCTGGCACATTCCCCTCCCCTCTGAAGCACGCGCACATCGCTCCCATACTCAAAAAGCCCTCCCTGGACCCCTCTGACCCGAACAACCTTAGACCCATCTCCCTGCTGCCATTTACATCCAAACTCCTTGAGCACTTAGTCTATAATCGCCTAAGCTCCCACCTCAAAGACAACTACCTCCTCGACCCCCTACAGTCCGGCTTCCATTTCCTATACTCCACTGAAACTGCCTTACTTAAACTCACCAACGACCTGCTAACCACCAAAGCTAATGGCCACTATTCAGTGCTCCTACTCCTCGACCTCTCCGCGGCTTTCGACACAGTCGACCACCCCCTCCTCCTAAAAAAACTACACTCCCTTGGCCTCAGACTCCGCTCTCTCCTGGCTCTTGTCCTACCTATCACAACCCTCCTTCAGTGTTACCTATAACGCTACCACCTCCCCCTCACTCCCCCTCTCTGTCGGGGTCCCTCAAGGCTCTATCCTCGGGTCCCTTCTCTTCTCCATCTACACCTCCTCACTTGGCCAACTGATACACTCTCACGGCTTCAACTACCACCTCTATGTCGATGACACGCAAATCTATCTCTCGACCCCTCTCCTCACCCCCTCAGTCTCCGCCCCAAATCACTAGCCTGCTGAACGACATATCAGATTGGATGTCGCTCCACTTCTTTAAACTGAACCTCTCCAAAACTGAGCTCCTAGTTTTCCCCCCAGCCCGCACCCCCCCCCCACTGACTTCTCCATCACATCCAACAATGCCACCATCAGGCCCACCCTGCAAGCCAGAGTACTTGGTGTCTTTCTTGACTCCAATCTATCCTTCCAGCCCCAAATCCAATCGCTAACAAACTCATGCAGACTCCACCTCCGCAACATCGACAAAATACGCCCATTCCTAACCCCAGAAACCACTAAGCAACTCATCCACTCCCTCATTATATCACGACTAGATTACTGCAACTCCCTCCTCACTGGCCTCCCTCACCGCAGACTATCTTTGCTTCAGTCGATCCTGAATACGGCAGCCAGACTCATCCACCTTACCAACTGCTCCGTTTCCGCCACCCCCCTCTGCCAATCCCTCCACTGGCTTCCGATTGCCCAACGGATCAAATTCAAAATGCTTACACTGACCTACAAAGCTGTCCATAATACTGCCCCAAATGACATCACTGACCTGATATCCAAATACCACCCAACACGTACTCTTCGCTCCTCACAAGACCTGCTACTCTCCAGTTCCCTGGTCTCCTCCTCCCATGCCCGCCTCCAGGACTTCTCCAGGGCATCGCCCATCCTCTGGAACTCCCTACCCCAATCCGTCAGACTATCACCTACTCTCCTCTCCTTTAGGCGCACCCTGAAAACCCACCTCTTCAGGTAAGCCTTCCCCGCCCCCTGCTAATTGCCGATCTGCTCCACTCTTCCTACCACTCCATCCCCCACAGCTTTTCCTCCTGTACCACTATCCCCTCCCTTTTAGATTGTAAGCTCCAAGGAGCAGGGCCCTCGAACCCCTCATGTATCGCACTGCATTGTTATTGTATTATCTCCCATTGTAATGTACAGCGCTGAGCGAACTATTGGCGCTTTATAAATACTGTATAATAATAATAATATTTGGTTTTATTGGACTGCCTCTGCATACTCCTCTGAATATACTCAATCTGTTTCCACTGGAAGAGGCTAGCCCTCCCTCCCCCCCCACACTTCCATACCCTGCTCCTCTTTCACACCTATCCCACACCCTCTACTTTACCACCTACCCTCTCCTTTCTTATATGAGTATATTTACCATATATTCATCTCTAGACATTCCGTTAAGGAACACATAGGAAGCCCAGTATGGTTGCATGGTGCACAGATCTACGTATCGTTCTATACAAAACTGATTATTATGACCGTATATTTGCAAAATTATCTCATGGTCCCCGCTTAGATGTAATTGAACATGTTTAAGCAAGGCACTGAGGGTACTGCCCTTACCGAACACACTACCTGTAAGTATGCCTGCCAATGGCAAGATCACTTGTTTTGTTTTTGCCTCAAAAGTACTACGCAATTTTCATTGCTTCTGGAGCTTGGCTAAGATCCTGTTTTTTACTGATTTGTTATCTGTTCAGTTATCTGTATTTGTTTATCTTTTTCCTTTTTGTTTCTACTATTGTGTAATTCCTGATAGTCTAAATGGTTTAACTGACATGTGCATATATATGTATTACCGCTCTAGGGGCCCCATCGTTAAGCCATGATTAATATCTGTAAAAATATCTATTCAATGGGTATAAAAATGATCTCTATTAACCACTTGCCGACCGCAGATGGCCGAATGACAGCTTCACTGTGGCCCACCAGTTCTAGGAGGGCATCATATGACGTCCTCCCATGATCATGCTTATGCCCCCCCCCCTCCCGTGGTGTGAGAATTGATTCATAAACTGTGAGTGTGCTCATTAGTGCCCTATCTGTGCTCATCAGTGCCCTATCTGTGCTCATCAGTGCCCTATCTGTGCTCATCAGTGCTCATCTGTGCTCATCAGTGCCTGCTAGTGAGTGCATATAAGTGCCATCAGTGCTCATCGGTGCCCATCAGTACCCATCTGTGCTCATCGGTGCCTTTCAGTGCCCACCTGTGCTCATCAGTGCCCACCAGTGAGTGCCCATCTGTGCTCAAAAGTGCCCATCTGTGCTCATCAGTGCACGCCAGTGAGTGCAATAATTTCTCATCAGTGCTCATCGGTGCCCGTCAGTGCCCATCTTTGATCATCGGTGCCCACTAGTGCCCATCTGTGCTCATCAGTGCCCACCAGTGAGTGCCCATCTGTGCTCATCAGTGCTCTTCGGTGCCCATCTGTGCATTTCAGTGCTCATCAATGCCCATCTGTGCATATCAGTGCTCATCTGTGTACATAAGTGCTCATCGATGCCCATCTGTGTAGATCAGTGCTCATCAGTGCCCAGCTGTGTATATCAGTGCTCATCAGTGCCCACCTGTGCATATTAGTGCTCATCAGTGCAATCAGTGCCCATCAGTGAGGGCTCATCAGTGCCCATTAGTGAGGGCTCATCAGTGTCCACCAGTGCTGCCTTATCACTGAAGCTTATCAGTGCTCATCAGTGCTGCTTCATCACTGCAACTTATCAGTGCCCATTAGTGCTGCTTCATCACTGCAGCTTATCAGTACCCATCAGTGTTGCCTCATCACTGCAACGTATCGGTGCACATCAGTGCTCATCAGTTACCATCAGTGCTACCTAATTACTGCAGCTTATCAGTGTACATCAGTGCCACTTATTCGTACACATCAGTGCCACCCTATCAGTGGATCCTCATTAGCACCCATCAGTGGCAATTTATCAGTGCAGTGCATTATTGCACATCAGTGCAACCTCATCAGTGCCCATTAGTGCAGCCTCATCACTTCACATCAGCACCTATCAGTGCGCCCTCATCAGCACCCATCAGTGCTCCCCCATCAGCGCACCCTCGTCAGCACCCAGCAATGCACCCCCATCAGCACCCACAAGTGCAGACTTTTCATTTTCTTTCCACATATTCCCAAAACTTGTGGAAAAAAACGACATGTTCAAAAGACTCATTATGCCTCATGGAATATATGTTGGGGTGTTTACTTCTCAAAATGGGGGTAATTTTGTGGGTAATGCCATCGTCCTGGTGCTGCAGGGCCTTCAACTGTGTAATAGGTAGTCAACATGTTACATGTGTAATTTATGTCCCTAGAACACCTGATAGTGCTCCTTGCATGTTGGGCCTCTCTATGTGCTCAGGCTGTGGAAAAGTCTTACACATGTGGAATTGCCATACTCAGGAGGAGCAGCAGAATGTATTTTGGGGTGTATTTTGTGGTATTTACATGTTATGTGTTAGAAATATCTTAAAAAATGAACAACTTTGTGTAAAAAAAATTACGTTTTCATTTTTTCCCCACATTTTCTGAAAACATGTGGAAAAAAATGACGTTAAAAAGACTCATTATGCCTCATACAAAATACGTTGGAGTGTTTGCTTTCCAAAACTGGGTCATTTTGTGGGTGTTTCCTCTGTCCTGGTGCTCCAGGGCCTTCAAAAGTGTGATATATTGTCAGGAAATTAGATGTGTAATTTTTGCCAATAGAAAAGGTGCTACTTGGATATTGGACCTCTGTATATGGCCAGGCTAAGGAAAAGTCTCACACATTTGGTATTGCTATAATCAGGAGAGGTAGCAGAATGTGTTTTGGGTTTTTTTTTTGTATTTATGTGCTATGCCTTAGAAATATCTTATAAATGGCAACTTTGCATTAAGAACAATACGTTTTCATTTCCTTCCCACATATTCTGAAAACTTTTGGAAATAAATGACATGTTCAAAAGACTCATTATGCCTCACAGAATATATGTTGGGGTGTTTGCTCCTCAAAATTGGATCATTTTGTGGGTGATTCCATTGTCCTGATGCTTCAAGGCCTTAGAAAGTGTAATAGGTAGTCAAGATATTAGATGTGTCATTAATGTCCCTAGAACACCTGATGGTGCTCCTGGCATGTTAGGACTCTCTATGTGGTCAGGCTGTGGAAAAGTCTCACACGTTTGGTATCATTATATTCAGGAGAAGTAGCAGAAAGTATTTTGGGGTGTAATTGCAAGTATGTCTGCGTTGTGTGTGAAAAATAACTTGTTCATATGATAATTTTGTGGGAGGGAAATAAAAGAAATAAAAACATAATTTTCCAAAGAATTGTGGGGAAAAAAAACTTAAAAAAAACTCACCATGCCTCTTACTAAATACTTTGGAATGTCTACTTTTCAAAAAGGGGTAATTTAGGGGGTATTTGTACTGTCCTGGCTTGTTACGGCCTCAAGAAATGAGATAGGCCATCTGTACATCAGGTGTGATCAATTTTCAGTGATTGGCACCATAGCTTATAGACTCTATAGCTTTCACACAGACCAAATAATATGCACTGAATTATGTTATTTTTACCAAAGAAATGTAGCAGTATAAATTTTGGTCAAAATTTATGAAGAAAATTACTTATTTGCAAAATTTTATAACAGAAACTAAGGAAAACGCATTTTTTAAAAAAAAATGTTCGGTCTTTTTTAGTTTATCGTGCAAAAAATAAAAATCCCAGTGGTGATTAAATCCCACCAAAAGAAAGCTCTATTTGTGTGAAAAAAAGGACGAAAATTTTATATGGGTACAGTGTTGCATGACTGAGTGATTGTCATTCAAAGTGTGAGAGCACTGAGAGCTGAAAATTAGCCTGGGCAGGAAGGGGGTATAAGTGCTCGATAGGCAAGTGGTTAATGTCAATGGCTTGAATCATCCGGCCAAACATACAAACATGTGGAAACAGGCATTTAAAGATAAATGTGATATACTCTGTGTTCAAGAGACTCATTTCGTAGATTCGGCCCCTCCTAAATGCTCACACAAAAAGTTTCCACATGTCTATACTGCCAATGCCTTAAAAACAAGAGGAGTACTCACTGCTATTAGAGATACACTAAATTTCGTTCTTCATAAAAATATCTCAGACCTCAAGGTCAGTACCTGATTCTTATATGTACTATAGATAATACAGATTACAGTATTGTAAATTCATATGCACCTAATACTCATCAAAAAAGATACTTTACCAAGCTCTTCAAACTAATCTCCAAAAATCGTTCTGGTTCCCTTATACTATGCGGTGACTTCAACTTCATAGTTGACAGAAACATCGACTCAGCAGAATCTCAAAAAAAGACTACCCCAACCCTATACCCCTTTCTAGTAAATGAAGATGTCTATGACGTTTGGAGGTGGCATTATGCTGGTGAAAGAGATTACACCAGCTAGACAACAATCTTACTCTAGAATTTACCTTATATTGGTAGATAAATGGCTACTGCAAAATGTTACCACATCAACCATAGGCAATATAACATGGTCAGACCACGCGCCGGTTTCAATTACTATTTCAGATAACCACTTATTGAAACCACACAACCTCTGGTGTGTAAATTCGTCAATTATAAAAATCCTCAACAATAACTTGATACTTGAAAAACCTCTTTAGGAGTTCTTCCATATAAATTCGCAATCTGTATCAAACTCTGGCACCCTTTTGTGCTCTCACAAAGCATATATACGTGGTATAATTTTTCAAATGTGCGCTAAAGCTAAAAAGCAAAGAAATAAACAGCTTAATGACATACTACAGGATATTCGCAAACTAGAAATGCAAAATAAAGCTCAGATCAATCAAATCACCTCGAATACACTCTCCAGACTAAGGAACAAATTACGCTCCTTACTAATGTACCAATTTGATAGAAGTACGCAAAGATTACAACTCAACTACTACTATTATGGAAACAAAGCAGGGAAATACTGAAAAAAAAATGAAATCCCTGCATACTAGAACTAAAATACCGTATCTTATCAACCCAAGAGATAAAACTAAAATCACCAATCCTCAAGAAATATCAAATTCATTTGCTAGTTACTACAATTTGCTTTATAACCTAAATCAAGACAAATCCACTCTCCAACCTGCTATAGAAAACATACAAGCATTTTTATCACAAATTCGCTTACCCACTCTTTGCAAAATCACAACTAACAAATCAAACTTCCCTATCACAATAAATGAAATAAACAGAACAATAGAAAAACTACCCAATAGCAAAAGTCCGGGACCAGATGGATTTTCCAGCGAATACTATAAAATCTTAAAAAAACAACCATAAACCAACTATACGCTGACGCGTTTTCTTCTGCCTCATTGCCTCATTACCTTCCGAAATGCTACAACCATCAATTGTAACAATCCCCAAATCAGGTAAAGATGCAGACAACCCACAAAATTTCAGGCCTATTTCTTTATTAAATACTGATATTAAGATCTACGCTAAAATTATAGCATGCAGACTGGCCAATATACTCCCAGATTTGATCAAGCCTGATCAGTTAGGCTTTACTAAAGGTAGGCAAACATTTGACGCAACCTAATCAACATAATTCATTACGCAGACGCACATAAAATTCCCTCCTTATTACTTGCCCTGGACGCCAAAAAGGCTTTTGATAGGATACACTGGACATACATGTTCCAAGTAGTGCATAAGTTCAATCCAAACAATCCAGATATACATGGCTTCTATATAGGTAAAAACCACCACAAAATAACGCTCTTTGCAGTTAACATAATTTTAATGCTAACTAATCCCTCTACTTCTTTAGCAACAATTCAACAAACTCTCATACAATTCAGTAATATTTCAGATTATAAAATAAACGCATCCAAATCTATTATTATAAATCTAGGTGTAGATCACATTCTAAAAATGCACCACCAAAACAAATTTCCCTACATCTAGGAAAATTAAGCCATTCCTTATCTTGGAATATTGTTAGCAAACAAAACCTTTGACCTAGGAACTCTCAATTATTCTAAATTCATTCCAAAAATTCTAACCCACCTTAATCAAATACCTAAACATGAACTATCCTGGTCTGGCAGACTGGCCGCATTTAAAATGTTCATATTGCACAGATTTTATATCTAATTAGATCAATTCCAATCCCAATTAAATCTTCATGTCTAACAAAACTACAATCTATGCGACTCACCGTGATATCAAAAAGCAGAAACAGTCCAAACAAGCTCAAGAGTCATCTGTAAATGATGTCCTGGGGGAGGAGCCGCAGCCGTAGCGCATGGCTGGGAGGCTACAGACGCCTTTCTGCTAGCCGGGAAGTAATGCCTCAACCCTGCAAGGATCTTACCTCATTCCTGGGAGAGAGAGTGTGGAGCCCGGGTGTTTCCTGCCCCGGAGTTTTTCGGTATCCTGGTGCGGCGTGGAGCGGTGGCGGTGCTGTGTTTTGGAGTGGCGCGGGAGTCTGGTGCTGTGTTTTGGAGCAGCGCGGGAGTCCGGTCCTTTGTGGGCTTGGAGCTGGAGAGGGGAGGTGACATAGGACAGAGAGAGGTGAGGAGAGGACCCGTGGTGGTATGGAAGGACCCATGGCTGCCCCAGACACTGCCTGAGAACCAGAGGAGTGCCAGACGCAGGTCGGAAGGGGAAGGGAGCGGAGCAGTGAGTGCGGGGCGAGTCCCCAGACACATAGTGCTGGATACTAGCTGGATAGACCATAAATAAAGAAGCTGGTGAAGAATACTCAGAATTGGGTCATTTAAGGGCATATAGCAAGAAATTTCCAGTATACGGGACATACTTAAGGGAAAAAGTACTACACAGAAGATCTATATCAAATCAAATCTGATATAACAGATGCTCACCAAACCCTAAATAACAGGACCGCAGTAAGCGCTAAAAAAACAGCAGACTCTTATCAAATCTCACATAGCAGACTGGTGCCAGGTAATATATATTGGACTAGTATCAAGGACTATACAGCAGAACTGTACCAAATCTTACGCAGCTGAGTCGCGTCAAGCACCACACAGCAGACCCACACTGAGCTTCAAACAGCAGACATATATTAAACTACTTATAGACGACCTGCACCAAACCCTATATAGCTGATTATTGGCAAGCAGTGTACAGCAGACCCGCACCAAACTCTGAGTAATAGATCTATATCAACCTTAGACGGCAGATCTGCACTTGACGTTCATCAAAGTACTATACAGCAGACTCGTATCAGTGCTGAACAATAGATCCATACCAAACGTATACAGCAGACTTGCACTAGGTTTATACAGCTGACTCACATCAAGTACCATACAATTGATTAGTATCAGACTTATATAGCAGACCTACAGAAGACCTATACAATAGACCCATATTGGTTCAATATAGTGAGAGATATACAGTAGAACTACGCTTGTCCCATATAGCAGGGTAGCTACCAAACGGGATCCAGCCAAGGAAAATGAGAAATAAACCAATTAAAGGGGGCGGCCCTAAATGCAAATACTCTTATGATAAAAAAATATATGACAGCACAGGAAAGAAAAAGTCCAGAATCGCAAAATCAAGATCTCCAGGGCGAATGCTCTATTAACCTCGTGGGTGAACAATCCAGATTGTCACTGGGTAACATGGAGGAAGATCAAGAAAAAGGAAGCCCAACTTTAGAAAATAGAGGGGCACAAAGAAAAGAGGAACAGGAAGGGCCGCCAGTACATACCCTTTTAAAAAAGGACTTGGTGTAAATGTTCATGAAACTGGAGACGGTGGTTAAGCAGGAGATTGGGAACCTCCATAGCGATCTGGGTCATGTTTTGTCTCGATTGGAGGAATCAGAAAAAAAAGTACAGGAACATACATCACAAATCGAGAAATTAGAAATGCAAATAGAAGAAAGGAGATTAGAAATGAGAGAATTATTATTTAAAACGGAGGATCAGGAGAACCATAGTAGAAGAAATAATATAAGGGCAAGAGGAAGATTTAACGGAGAAAATTAAAAGAATCTGCAATCCAATAATGGGAAGACCAGAGAAAAACTATAAAAATAGACAGTATATATAGGGTCAGAAGGCCAAAGGGCATAGCAGTAGAAAGTCCCAGAGATGTGGTAGCTAGATTTCGGAACATGGGAGACCGGGACCAAATATGGAAAGGATTGCGGGACTTTCCAAATATGGAAAGGATTGCGGTACTTTCCTGAAGTAAAATTCGAAGATTACCATTCAAATCTTTGCAGATTTGCCAGGGTGGGAGGGGGGAGGAGAAGGGGGGTGGGCTGGGGAGAGGCGTAAAGGGGAGGGAGGAGAAGCGGTAAGGAAGGGATTTGGTAGAAGCTATCTGTATCCAAGTGGAAAGGAGTCAAAGGGAATAGGTCAAAATAACATTAGAGAATATGAATGAGACCAAACTTATGACCTATAATGTGAAAGGGCTAAATTCACCTAGAAAAAGACATAAGATACTTAGGGAAGTACAACAATACTCGATAGATATTGTTTTTTTCCAAGAGACTCATCTATTTTGAAACACTAATGTCAAACTATATTCAAAGTATTATCAAACTTGGATATATGCAGATTCACTTGTAAAGGGAACAAATGGGGTAGCAATTGGTCTTTCAGCAAACATTTATTTCCAACGGGAGGACAGAATGGAAGATTTAGAAGGAGAAAGCTGCAAGGAAAGGAATATACACTGGCTAACATATATTGCCCAAATAAAAACTCATCGGGATTCCTGGAAGGGACCATAAGGAAACTTATGGAGTTTAACCACTAGCCTACAAGACACTTATTTCCTCTTCCTGCCCAGGCAATTTCCAGCTTTCAGCGCTGTCACACTTTGAATGACAATTGCGTGGTCATGCAACAGTGTACTCATATGAAATTTTTATAATTTTTTTGCGACAGATAGAGCTTTCTTTTGGTGGTATTTAATCACCTCTGGGATTTTTATTTTTTCTTAAACAAACCAAAAACCACTGAAAATTTTGAAAAAAAAAACGTTTTTTCTTAGTTTTTGTTATACAATTTTGTAAATAAGTGATTTTTCTCCTTCACTGATGTGCGCTAATGAGGCTGCAGTGATGGGCACTGATAGGCTGCACTGATGGACACTGATAGGTGGCACTGATGGGCACTGATGAGGAGGCACTGGTAGGTGGCACTGATGGGTATTGACAGGCATCACTGATGGGCACTGAAAGGCAGGACTGATACATGACACTGTTATATGGCACTGATAGGCGGCACTGATAGGCAGCACTGACTGGCAATGATAGGTGGCACTGACTGGCACTGTTAGGCAGCACTGACTGGCACTGATAGGTGGCACTGACTGGCACTGATAGGTGGCACTGATGCGCACTGATATACAGCACTGATGCACACTGATAGGTGACACTGACTGGCACTGATAGGTGGCACTGATTGGCAGCACTGATAGGTGGCACTGATTGGCATTGATAGGTGGCACTGACTGGCACTGATAGGTGACATTGAAAGGCAGCTCAGATGGGCACTGATATGTGGCATTGATGTGCACTGGTATGCACTGATATGTGGCATTGATGTGGCACTGATGGGCACTGGCACGTGGCACTGATGAGCACTGACTGCTGGCACTAATGGACACTGACAGGTGGCACTTCTGGGGCCACACTGATCATCAGGGCACACTGATCATCAGTGCCCTGATGATCAGTGTACATGTCCCCTCCGCGGAAAGCCGATTACCGGTTCTCCTCTCGAGCTGACAGCTCGAGAGGAGAGAAATGCCGATAACCGGCATTTCCGTGTTTACATGTGATCAGCTGTGATTGGACACAGCTGATCATATGACCGAGCCGACATCTTCGGCTTTTTCCGTGATCTGCTGTGTCCGAGGGCATGCGCGGTGAGAATGGAAGGACGTCATATGACGTCCTATCAGAAGGAGAGAACCACCTTGCGCCCGTCATTGTACTATATGGCGGGCGGAAAGTGGTTAAAAGGGGGAGCCTGGTGGTGGGGGGGATTTAATTTGTGTTTGGATCCTAGATGGGATGTGTCTTCCAGGGGGAGGAGGGAAGGAGAGAGGAGTCTCAAATCGTTGAAGAGGTTATTGTGTAGATACCAGTTGGAAGATGTGTGGAGGATAAACCATCCTAGAGAAAGAGATTATACCTTCTTCTCCCAAGCTCACGGCTCATATTCAAGGATAGACTACATAATGGTACAGCATAGACAGTTGGAGATAGTGAAGGGATCAAAGATAGAAGTTATGTCATTATCAGATCATGCCCCCGTCATGATGAGGCTCCAAATAGGGAGGAGTGAAGATAAAACATTATCTTGGAAATTGAACAACTCACTTTTACAGGACCCTGAAATTGAGAAGAAGATAAAAAAGGAGACTGAACAATTTTTTTAGATAAATGAGACCAAGGGAATACCCGAGACAACCGTTTGGGAGTCACATAAAGCTTATATTAGAGGGATACTGATTTCTATAGGTACAGAGAAGAAGGAAAGAGGGAAAAAAATAAAACAGGCTATAGAAGAATTACAAAAATTGGAACAAAGGCTTAAAAAGGAAAAGGGGATAGACAAATATCAGAAGATAATACAAAAAAGAGATGAGTTGAAAGAACTGATGGGACAGGATTCTAGGAGGATATACAGTCAGGTCCATAAATATTGGGACATCGACATATATCTAACATTTTTGGCTCTATACACCACCACAATGGATTTGAAATGAAACAAACAAGATGTGCTTTAACTGCAGACTGTCAGCTTTAATTTGAGGGTATTTACATCCAAATCAGGTGAACAGTGTAGGAATTACAACAGTTTGCATATGTGCCTCCCACTTATTAAGGGACCAAAAGTAATGGGACAGAATAATAATCATAAATCAAACTTTCACTTTTTAATACTTGGTTGCAAATCCTTTGCAGTCAATTACAGCCTGAAGTCTGGAATGCATAGACCACCAGACGCTGGGTTTCATCCCTGGTGATGCTCTGCCAGGCCTCTACTGCAACTGTCTTCAGTTCCTGCTTGTTCTTGGGGCATTTTCCCTTCAGTTTTGTCTTCAGCAAGTGAAATGCATGCTCAATCGGATTCAGGTCAGGTGATTGACTTGGCCATTGCATAACATTCCACTTCTTTCCCTTAAAAAACTCTTTGGTTGCTTTTGCAGTATGCTTTGGGTCATTGTCCATCTGCACTGTGAAGCGGCGTCCAATGAGTTGTGAAGCATTTGGCTGAATATGAGCAGATAATATTGCCCGAAACACTTCACAATTCACCCTGCTGCTTTTGTCAGCAGTCACATCATCAATAAATACAAGAGAAGCAGTTCCATTGGCAGCCATACATGCCCACGCCATGACACTACCACCACCATGCTTCACTGATGAGGTGGTATGCTTAGGATCATGAGCAGTTCCTTTCCTTCTCCATACTCTTCTCTTCCCATCACTCTGGTACAAGTTGATCTTGGTCTCATCTGTCCATAGGATGTTGTTCCAGAACTGTGAAGGCTTTTTTAGATGTCGTTTGGCAAACTCTAATCTGGCCTTCCTGTTTGTGAGGCTCACCAATGGTTTCCATCTTGTGGTGAACCCTCTGTATTCACTCTGGTGAAGTCTTCTCTTGATTGTTGACTTTGACACACATACACCTACCTCCTGGAGAGTGTTCTTGATCTGGCCAACTGTTGTGAAGGGTGCTTTCTTCACCAGGGAAACAATTTTTCGGTCATCCACCACAGTTGTTTTCCGTGGTCTTCCGGGTCTTTTGGTGTTGCTGAGCTCACCGGAGCGTTCCTTCTTTTTAAGAATGTTCCAAACAGTTGTTTTGGCCACGCCTAATGTTTTTGCTATCTCTCTGATGGGTTTGTTTTGTTTTTTCAGCCTAATGATGGCTTGCTTCACTGATAGTGACAGCTCTTTGATCTCATCTTGAGAGTTGACAACAACAGATTCCAAATGCAAATAGCACACTTGAAATGAACTCTGGGCCTTTTATCTGCTCATTGTAATTGGGATAATGAGGGAATAACACACCCCTGGCTATGGAACAGCTGAGAAGCCAATTGTCCCATTACTTTTGGTCCCTTAGCAAGTGGGAGGCACATATGCAAACTGTTGTAATACCTACACCGGTCACCTGATTTGGATGTAAATACCCTTTAAATTAAAGCTGACAGTCTGCAGTTAAAGCACACCTTGTTCGTTTCATTTCAAATCCATTGTGGTGGTGTATAGAGCCAAAAATGTTAGAATTATGTCGATGTCCCAATATTTATGGACCTGACTGTATAGTAGAATGGCAAAAGAAAGATACCAATGGGGAAATAAACCTGGAAAATACTTAATAAGAAGACTCAGAAATAAACAAGTGAGGAATTTCATTGAAAAGATTAGTGATAGGAAGGGAGAGAGTTTGTATAAAACATCAGATATAGCTAGTAAGTTTCATAATTATTACAGTGAACTGTATAATGTAAGGAGGGGTAAGTATTGGGGAAGTGAAGAGGAAGAGAGAAAAAGAAGACAAGAATATCTAAGTGAGGTGGACCTTACATGAGTGGCAAAGGAAAAACTGGAAAATCTTGAAAGCCCAATTACCCCAAAAGAAATTAATGATGCCCTAAAAAGTATGAAAGTAGGTAAAAGCCCAGGGCCAGATGGGTACACAGTAAGATACTTGAAAAAATTCAAAGAGATATTAGTTCCCAAAATATGTAAATACATGAATGCGATAGGAGAGGGATCAGAAATGAGGGAAGAATCCCTCAAAGCATACATTACCCTCATTTTGAAGGAGGGGAAGGATAGCTCCCTGTGCGCAAATTATAGACCGTTCTCACTGTTAAATGTAGATACTAAATTGTATGCAAAAGTACTGGCAATAAGGTTGAAGGACCAGATGTCCGATTGGGTGCATTTGGACCAGGTGGGGTTTATACCCGGGAGATAAGGGAGGGACAATGGTTTGAGATTCTGGTTAGTGGCAGATGTTCCCAAGATGGCGGATTGGATAGATAGAGTGGAAGGTACTTTTAGAATAGAAGAACTGAGATGCTTAGAAGTGGATAAGATGGGAATGTTTAAAAGAATATGGAGTGTTTGGAGGAAATGCAAAAACTCAGAAATTTATACACAATTAATTAGAGCAAAGGAGGTAGCCTAAGAAGTTATGGGAATATAGACGGAATTAAAGATATGGCAAAATGGATATAGATAGATATAAGAGCGTGGCGATAAGGGGGGGTGGGAGGGGGGAGGATGGTTGTGGGTCAAAGAATGTATTTATATTATGGAAAAATGAGAAAAGTATATATTGTATAGGAAGATGTTTTAATGTTGTTTGTATAACTATAAAATAAAAAGATGAATTAAAAAAAAACAACTACAATCTATGCTTAAAAAATACATCTGGGGAAATATGAGACCTAGATGCTCACATAATATATTAATCAAACACAAAAAATAGGAGGAACGGGATTTGTTGACATTAGGGACTATCACGAAGCATCATTATTAGACCAACTTAAACATTGGTTTATAGTGGAAAATGATAAAAAATGGGGTGACATTGAAAAAACTCTAGCCTCTTCTACAAATTTAAGCGCCATACTACTAGTGAGCTCGGGGCAAAGGATTCCCACTAGTAATACAACACCAACTGAATGAGACTCAATTGAAGCCTGGAAATCCTTAAGCTCAATGCCTATAGATCCTCTCCAAATAAGTCCTCTTCCTATACCTATATCAGCCTTAGAAGGCTTAGCATAGATATCTTGAATTGGAAACATAATGGCGTATGCACAATACAAGATTTTTGTGTTAAAAATGATATAAAAAATGTTGAATTCCTTATGAAAGAATTTAACCTCCTCCCTTCTGAAAAATCAACCTATACAGGCATTAGTCATTGCCTATCGAAACATCCAGTAAAAACAATATATATACCCAAAGTATCTTTACAGTTCTATAGCTAAATCAGGTGGTATAATCCTATTTTATAACCTTCTACAATGTAAATCAGAATTTAACAAGACTACTCCCTTAATCAAGTGGGAAAAAGACTTTGAGACTAAAATCTCTAATGAGCAGTGGGAATGTGCATTCGGGAATGTGTTTTTAGCTACTAGATGTGTTATCCTTTGGGAGCTAATGCACAAAATTTCCACAAGATGGTATCTAACTCCTTATCAAATGGCCAAATTCTCAGAACAACATAGTCCTCAAAGCTGGAGAAACTGCAGTCAGATTGGTACTCTATTACATATATTATGGACATGTAAAAATATTAGAAATTATTGGTATAAAGTCTTCCACATGATATCGGAAATTACTGGGATATTAAAACAACCAGATCCTACCCTAGCCATTTTGAATATAAATATAAATACATATCCATTATCGACTCTTAGTAACACATATTCTTTTAGCATCAAGACTTACCATTACTAGACACAGGATAAAACTTAGCCCCTTCTCTAAAAGAAGTTATTGAGCTAGTCCAGACCCACTTCATCTATGAGAAATCTTTAGCTTACCTAAATGATAGAATTACTAAATTTGACAAAGCTTGGAAACCCTGGTCCGACTGGTTCAGAACTGTAACCTAAGATATTATTATGTTTAACTTTTTTTGGATACTCTAAAATGATTATTTTGTGGAACTAGTAGGACTGTTAGGAATTATTCAATATTTCCTTTTTTCTCTTTGTTAAACTTTACCACAACACCTATACTGTGATATTGTGTAGCTTTTCACTATCCTATTTTTGTTTTTGTTTTTTTTTTGTTGTTGTAACTATATTTGTAAAACCAAATAAAAATGTATTATGGAAAAAAAACTGATAATTCTGTTTGCTTATGGTAGAATGTATGTTACACCTGGATTGCTACGTATCTTTTGAAACTTTGTGGGCATTTATTCCACCTCCCTTATTGTCCCACATTACCCTTAAAAATCTAAATAAAGAATTCACTAAAAAGTATATGTTTATAGGATTTTGATGTACAGAATGAATTCAAGTGTCTCTGTTAATATAAAAAAAAAAATTATTGGTTTATCATTTTCAGGGGGAATGCCCTGTGATGGTTTAAGATTCATCTACCATCAGCACTCTGTGATTTATATACCCTTCCTGTTATCGTGAGTGTAGCATTCCCCAACAAACATCTGGAGTGCACTGACATAAACCCTGTTGGCTGGATATGGCCAATTGTCTTCTGGAAACCCACATTGTCAACACAGCAAGTTTAATGTAGAGTAAGAGCAGGAAGCTATACTCAGCATTTCCAGCTCTAGATCATGCTGTCAATCTGCCTTCCTGACCTCTGCACATGTTCTAAAGGAGAGAAGAGAACTACAAGTTAATTGGTTGCTTAGCACTACATAGAGCTAATGGCATGATGCCGTACTCTGGTCTTATGATCCTACCAATGTATTTTGCTTCTTTCTACTGCTTTGAGCCTTATACAGTACAGACTAGGGAATTATGCTTTGTTAATTTGTCATTGCAGATCCCTTAAAGGGAAAGAGGGAATCTTCCTGACAGCAAACTTTACAATACTGCTCAAAATCTGTGCATTGCTTGCACAGTACTCTATATCCAACTCTCTCATTATATCCTAAGGAAAGAAGGGGGATCTCATTGGATGACCAATTTATTTGTACCACATTGTAAGAAAAACTACAGTGTGTGCTCCATTGCCCACTCAGATGCCATATACATGCTTCAGATCACACTTCTTACTGCAGAGAAACTACACTGCTCAAAAAATTAAAGGAACATTTTTATTCAGCATATAGCATCAAGTCAATGAAACTCTTGGGATATTTATCTGGTCAGGTAAGTAGCAGAGGGGGTTGTTAATCAGTTTCAGCTGCTTTGGTGTTATTGAAATTAACAACAATTGTACTAGGTGGGCAACAATGTGATGACCCTCAAAACAGGAATGGTTTTACAGGTGGAGGCTACTGACATTTTTTTCTCTGCTCATCTTTTCTGACTGTTTTTCACTAGTTTTGCATTTGGATAGGGTCAGTGTCACTAGTGGTAGCATGAGGCCATACCTAGACGCTACAGAGGTTGCACAGGCAGTCCAACTCCTCTAGGATGGCACATCAATACGTGCCATTGCCAGAAAGTTTGCTGTGTTTTCCAGTTCTCAAGAGCATGGAGGAGATTCCAGGAGACAGGCAGTTACTCTAGCAGAGCTGGGCAGGGCCGTAGAAGGTCCTTAACCCATCATGATATTTTTCCCCATTGAGATCTTATGTGTTTTCAAAGTGTTCCTTTAATTTTATTGAGCAGTGTACATCACTGAGTTCACTTTAGTGTTACAGGCATCTACAGGGGCGGACTGACCATTTGGACATTTGGGCATTACCCATGGGCCCGGGGTCAGTAGGGCCCCCATGAGAGGCTCATTGTCCAGTGACAGTGTGGGGAGCGGAGGTGGAGGCAGACTCATATCCTGGAAGTAGCTCACCTTTCAGTGAGTCAGGGTTGCAGGCAGTGGTAGTACCTTGTACCCACTGCTGGTGATAGGGCCAGTGGGCAGTGGGAAGGTGAAAGGCGTATCATCCATGGGTGCAGGGTGTTCATTGCACACACCCTGCACCCATAGATGACATGTATCGGGAGAAAAGTCGGGGGTGATCGGTGCAGTGGAAGGATAGTGGCAAGCGCCAATCTCCCTGAATCAATGAAGCAGCTGAAAGCCGCGGGAGGGAGATCAGGAGAAGCGGCTTTACAATCCTTCCTGTTCAGGTGGTGGTGTGTGAAATTTTGCACAAGGTGGAGAAGATTTGGGTTCTTGAGAGAGACAAGTAGGGTCGGAAGGCTTGGTTAAAGGCGAGGGGTTTCAAGCCTCCCTGACTACCAGGAGTCTCTTTCCGGGCTGTTGCTGTCTGTCTCTTATCGCCCTAGTTTTTTTCCTTGATGATTAATTTTTTAAAAATGGCTGTGTTCATAAGAGATGGGTTGTGCCTCTTCAGCCCTCTCTGTTGCTTTATGTAAATAGTTTTCTATAGTTTGCAAGTTTTGGTATTAAACTATGTACATACTGTATATATTTCTGTTGAAGCATGATTGTACTATGGTTTTTTTTTTACTTTTGTATAAAATTTTGTTGCTTGATTCTTTTCACTAAAAGATGAGCAGGAGAAGTGGATTACAGCTGCTTCATTGAAAGCCATACAGAGAGATCGGTGCTTGTCACTGTTCCCACCACTGCACCGATGATCTCTTACTGTGCATCAAATTTCCCTTCTGGGCTCCTCAGCTCCCCCCATCTCGGTCTCCGATGCCTCATCTTCTCTGATAGCGCCCAGCCCCTCCCCATATCCTTCACAATAATTGCAGAGCAGAGGAAACAGCCTGTATCTGCTTCCCCTGTCTCCGCCCATATTCCCCATGATCCTGATCACACTCCAGTCCGTGCAGCTCCTGAGAAGAGGATGTGTGGGGAAATTGTGTCCAGATCTTCCGCCAACTCTGTGATGTTTCTGAATGTGCCAGAAAGCTAGGAACCATCCACATGAGTCCTTCCCTCTTTTCCATTCTCCATCCCCTCCCTCGCTACTTTTTCTTCCTCCATCAATCCATTCCCTACCTCTTCTTCCTTCCTTCCTCCATTTCCTTCCTTCCTTTGTCCATCCATTCCCTCCCCCCCTCCCTCACCTTCCTTCCTCCCCTCCCTTTTCTTTACTTCCTCCCACCTTCCACCTTTCATCCATTCCCTCCCTCCCTTTTCTTCCTTCATTCCTTCTTCTCTCTCTCCCCTTCCTTCCTCCTTCCTTCTTCCATCCATTCCCTCCCTTTTCTTCCTTCCCTTCCTTCCTTTATCCAATTCATTCATTCCTCCCTTTCATTTCCTTCCTTCCCTCCCTCCCCTTCCTCTCTCCACCCCCTTCCTTCCCTCCTTCCTTCATCCTTGTCCTTTTTTCCTTCATTCCTTCATCCATTCCCTCCCTCCCTTTTCTTCTTTCCTTCCCTCCCCTTCCTTCCTTCATTCCTTCCTTCCCTGTCAGGGCCTGGACTTGAACCTGGGACCTCTACTGTGTCTGGCAGTAACTCTTCTTACTGAGCTAACAGATGTTCCATAGCAAGCGTATGGGTGACATCACCACTTAAGCATTGCAGCCATTGTCAACAATCTCTGCCATTCACTGAAGCCAGCCACTGGGGTGATCACATGAGCAGACCAGAGCACCCATTGAATAGGTGCGTATACACATCTTTCCTCCGCAGGGTAGTTAATATAGGGCTTAGAATGGGTGTGAGAGTGGGTTTAAGTTTAGATTTCACTGGGATTCTACTTTAAGGGAACATGGTTTCTATAGGCAGAAAAAACACAAGCCACCTATAGCTCCTGACCTATGCATTAGGCTGTGTATTACAGTTTCTCCCAACATTCAAACCATGCAAAGCCAAATTAAATCTGTTTAGAGCACACTGTAGTTATAAACTATCAAACATAGGGTATTTTAAAGGTAACATAATCATATATAAAGATAACAAAAGAATTTATGGTGTTAAAAAATGCAGATTTTTATTTGTTTACAGAAAAAAGATTAAAATCAGTCATATATCACAAAATTACATTATGTTACAATTTTCATTTTTATCTATACAGTATGTATATATCTCATAAGCACAATAAACTCTAATTGTCTCATAAACCCTCTGATCAAATATATTGTATACCTTTTCTATTCATTGATGTGTAGTACCCTCCTAGGTTGCTAGGGGGAGCTAGTTGATCATTTTAGTTAGAGGCTGAGTAGCAGCTGGGTGGAATAGTCAGAGGAGGGCAAATTTCAGTCAGGTCTGAGAGGCTCTGCAGATCAGCTTTCTGGAACTTTCCCCAGATCTAGAGACTAGAGAAGTCTCTAGAATTCAGTGGGCAGGGGGTGCAGAATGGCTGGTCTGCACTGTCAATGAATCCTGACCAATACCCAAGCAGGAGGCTTGGCATGGGGTCAGGACACCCCTTAAGGGGTGTTTTTTTATACCTGTAAAATTAAAAGTCCCGGTTTGACTTGAACGCCCCTCGTAGAATAGAAAAGAATACAATAAAACAGAATAGAAAATAAATGAATAGGAAAGTATATATACATCTTCCAAAATTCGAATAGAATAGAGTAAAATAGAAAGAATATATTCATATTTCAAAATTCGAAATTCAAATACAACAGAGTAGAATAAAAATAAAAAAATAATATAGCCACCTTCCGAAATGTAAATGTTGAAATTCAAATAGAAGAGAACGGAATAAAATAGAAAGTATATAGCTGTCTTTCAAAAGCTGAATTTCAAACAGAATAGAATAAAATAAAAAGAATATAGCTGTCTTCTGACATTCAAATTTCAAAAACAAAAGAATAGAATAGAACAGAATAAAACAGAATAGAAAAGAATAGAATAGAAAAAAAAAGTACAATATTTAAATATCCGAAATTCAATATAATTTTTTCAAGATATAGTTTTGAATATAATAGAATAAAAAAGGGAATATAGCCATCTTTCAAAAACTGAATTTCAAAAACTGAATAGATTCTAGCCGTCTTTTGAAATTTGAAAAGTATAGAACAGAATAAAATAGAATGGAATAAAACAGAATGGAATATATAATAAAACAGAATAGAAGAGATCATAAAATAAAAGAATAGAATAGAACAGAATAGAAAACATTTACTATATTAGATTAGAATATAATGGAAAGAATATAGCCATCTTATGAAATTCGAATTTCAAATAGAATCAAATAAAATAGAATACAGCTGTCTAACGAAATTTAAATTTAAAACAGACTAGAGTAAAACAGAATAGAATAGAAAAGAATATAAAATAATGGAATAGAACCAGCTATTCTTCACAATGAATTCGGATTGATTCAATATGTTCGATTCAAATTCTTTAAATCCATTGGAAAAAATTTAATCCGGTCGAAAACAAATAAACAAAACTAAACTAAATGAATTTCATTACGAGTTCAACTAAAAAAATTAGTAACTTAACTAATTGATACAAAATGCAACAAATGTTCTCGTTCTGCATGTGTAATAGTATACAATACACGTAGGTACAGACTGGTAGTGTGGGCTTTGAAGGGTTAAAACAGGTGTTGAGGAGGTGACATATTGCCTCCCAGATGCCTTTCAGCCACCCTCTAAAAAGCAGTACACTGCTAGTGTAAAATGGGGCACTGCTAGTATAACTAAGTCCTAAGGCTTGGTTCACATCTGTGCAAGTGGTGCCTCTGCGGGATCCGCACAAATACCTGCAGCCGTACCACCCACACAGAGGAATGCGGGACCTGCAGGCGGGTGCCATTAATTCTAATGGCACTCTGCCTACACAGGAAATCGCAACTGTACTGGGAACCTCAGTTCCCGTGCGGGCTGCGATTTCCCAAGTAGTGTAGGGACTTCTTCCCTGCGTGTCCCGGGGCACGGGAGTCCATTCAAATGAATGGACTCCCATGCCCGAGCAAACAGTGGCCTACATGGCCGCACATATGTAAACCAGGGGTAAAAGTCTATGCCAAGTTAGAGAATGCCCTTCCCAGGTCTCATGTCTGTGAGATATCCATAGACAAATATTGCCATAGCCATTGGACAAATAAGTAAACCTAGTCTGATGGCTACTGAAGCTGGCACTAGGAGGTGCCCATAAGTTCCTGCACCAGGTGGCCATCCTTTTGCACTTTTAATTTTTCAGGTAGCCATCCTTTCTGTGCTGATTTTGAAGTATCTTTTCTGCATGTAAGGCAGACCTTCACTCCTTTTATTATGGTCCTCTCTCCTACTGCCTCCCTCCGTTTTTTTTCTTGAATCCATGTCCTTAATTCTTGCCTAGGCCAGGATGACATACCCAGACCCAGACATGTTGGATGTCATCTTACAAGTGTCATTTATGTGCATGCATGAGATCCCATGAACTGCCTCTTGGGATTTCTATGTCATACATCCCAGCAAAGAGTTTACGGAATTTCGCACATTCACAAAAACGCCTATGGGACCTGGCAAAGACCCCTGCAGCACATTTGATCTCAATTCAAGGTGTTAGCACCAGAGAATAGCAGTGTAGGGTGTGTTTTCCCTACAAGCAAGACAACAATGTACTCCGTGGACAGGGACAAGCATTAGGAATATCACATTTGATTTTTGATAATAAGGATGACATTCTTCTTTAAGAAAGCAGCATTGTTACTAGGTCAGTAGGAATTTCAGAAAATGTTATGCAACCATAAAGAAAAAAAGGAAGGAAGGAAAAGGGAAAGGAAGAAAGGCTTTACTGTGTAAATTGAGACATTACAGTTATTGTATTTTATATAATATAGGTGTTTTATGTTTATTTGCTATGTGGATAACCATTGAAAGTTTGAGGCTGTTTATGTTGGAGTTCATGAAAAGCTGAACTTGGGCAGCCTTGTTATCTGTTTGAAAAATGCAGAATTTCAGGTGCTACCAGTAGGCTGACTCCAAGGAAAGTGCCAGCTAAATGTTTGCCCTCAGGTAACAAACTCTGGCTAAGGCTTTTATTACACAATATAGCAATGTTTTCTCCCTACAGATCATTGCCTCTGGCAATAGGTTATTTGGAACAGTGTTGAGATTATAAAGTTGGCTTGTTTTTGGTGTGACACACATTTAACAAGGTACATTACCTTTCTCTTTCAAACAGATGTCAATTATTGGCAGCAAAATAAAAAACAGCTTACTCACATGCAGGGGCGGACTGACCATTTGGAAACTCGGGCATTGCCCGAGGGCCCGGGGTCAGTAGGGGGCCCCATCAGATGCCCCTGGTACCTTTTTCATCGGCTTTTTTGAGTTTGGGCAAGGACACAGGGGCCCCATGATCCCCTATTGCCCGGGGGCCCCATGAGTTGTCAGTCCACCCCTGCTCACATGTAAATGACTGCATTGGCATTGTAGTGCTTACACTGGTGAAAATTACTGTGTTTAGTGGTATGATTTACTAAGGGTGGAAAGGTTTGCTTTGCCAGAAAATTAAAATGCATGATTTTATAAGGGCATAGTTTACTATGATATTATGGAAAAATCTATCTTTCAGTAGATCCTAAATGGGGTGCTACTGCACGTACTTTTGACAGAATACTGTAAAAAATAGACATGAGTCTTCTTTAAGTGATGCAGTTACAGGGGTTAGATGAAAAAAAAATGGAAACACTAGATGCTTTTGCCTCCGCTATGTGATGAGACCCCTAGCTAACAGATGGAAAGCCTCACTTTTGTCATTCACTGCGTGCGCTGCTGGTAATACAGCAAATTGTTTGTGCCTGCTTAACTGGTGCCTCTGTGACTGAAGTTGCCAATTTTGTTGCCGTGTCACTAGGTACAGAGTCAAAGGTTATGACAGCATATGCAGTTTCCTGTTGTCTAATAAGCATAAGCGCGGTCAACATGGCCAACTAACCGAAAGAGACAAAAGGGTGCTGCACAGAATTGTGACTCGGAAAAAGAAAACAACACAAAAAGTGACTGCAGAGCTCGATCTCAGTCCTGCAAAGCAATACTTTAGACAGTCCTGCCTTGTACCTTGTTTCTGGTGAAACTTGAATGCCATGCCTTTACAATTCCTGTTTTCCAAATTATTGTGCTCTCTCTAGCCTTTACATAACTGCATCTGTCCTTATTTACACTACCGCTTGGTACTAACCTTTGCCTTGTTCCTCAGCTAGGCTTCTGCTTGATCCCAACCTGAAACCATCTATTATTGACCTTTGGCTTGTTCCTTGACTAAACTTCTGCATGATCCCAACAGGTAGCCATTTGTGACTGACCTTTAGCTTGTTTACTGACTATGCTTTTGCCTGATCCTTACCTGCTTTATCTGCTACTGGACCCTGGCTTCCTCAACTCCTGGTGGGGTGATCCTGAAGACTGTGACCTGGTAGTAAGATGCAGAAAAAATCCATCTCCACCATCAGGAGCTCTGGTGAATACTGGTTAGTACTTTGACCTTGTACCTCAGATGAGTTAACATCATCTGCTAGGGTGACCTGCTTGTGTACATATCCTGCTGGTTGGTGGGAGCCTCTCTACTGCTCTAGCTACTGGTCTCCTAGTCTGACCCCTGACCGTGACAGACTAATCTGGCCCAAACAAGGAGGGTACTAATGTGGTTCCTTTCAGGCAACACATTTCAGAGCTGCAAGAGTTTGGTGTTACCTACCAAGAAAAATTTGCAGAACTGGAATGTGTGGGGAAATGGCAAAAGGAGGAAATACATGCTCTGCAGAAACAATTGTGGGACTTACATTACTGAGACAATGCCTGAGTACACAGCTGAATTCTGATGTTGGATGGCAGACACCACATGAAACCCAGCAGCACAAAAAACTCCATCAAGGGCTCTCTGAACAGGTAAAAGTTGAACTTGCCAGAGTTGAGACTCCTTAGGGCAGGGGTGTCCAAACTTTTTTCAAAGAGGGCCAGATTGGATGAAGTGAACATGGTGGAGGGCCGAACATTTTTCCGAACATTCTTTGAACCATTACAATTAAATGCAAATAAATTATTTTATGCCAAGTTAATTGCAAACGACATACTTTTCATTTCATAACATTAAGATCAACTGACAGCTGAGTTTTCACAATGTATTGAAAATAAATTTACAAAAAAACTTACCTGCACTAATGTGAAGGGTGAAAAAGGTAGCTGGAGCTGAAGTCTCTGCTCGGCAGCCGGGAGCGGAAGAGAAACACACTTCATGCTGGAAGCCCGGCCCTGACGTCACCGCCCTCTGTTGCTCTCACAGCACTGCTCTCAAGCAGAAGACTGTCTGCCACAGAAGGGAGGGCCGTGCGACAGCCGCATTTACACAGACCAGAGAGAACGCGCCGCAGTCAGGCATGCGCACTGCCCTCTGCTCGCAAGCAGAAGACTGTCTGCCATAGAAGGGAGGGCCACATTACACAGAGCAGGGAGGGCTGTTGGAGGGCCGTATTAAACCGACCCCCGGGCCGTAAATGGCCCGTGGGCTGGACTTTGGACATGCCTGCCTTAGGGCTTTCATCCAATTATGTATCCAAAGTGAGTGAGAAAGGTGGAAGGAGAGACTGGGAATGTTTAAAAGTGATGTTAGCATGTATTTCTCTGCTAGTAAGTTTGTTCAGAAGGATTGTAAAGTTTTCCTGGATTCTAATGCTCATGGACCTATGCAGGTTGATGCTTTTGAAAGATCTATTTCTACGCAGGAGAAAGAGAGATGTTCGGAGAACTTATGCCTATATTGTGTGGACTCTGGGCATTATGAAGGTAATTGTCCCAACAAAATTAAAAGAACAATTGCCGTGACTGATGTTATAATGCCTGAACAAATAAACTCCATTACCCAGTCTTTCTCCCCATTGTTCCATAAAAAATATCAAGTGAACTCTCTACTATCTCCTTTTGTCATCACTATTGAGCTTATCACAGAGGGCTGTGAAATTCCTTGCTCTGCTCTGCTATGCTAGATGCTGGGGCTGGGGGGAACTTTACAGACATACATTTTCCCAAAGCAATAATATTCCAACAAGAAGTAAATCTGCCCCTAATGATATGGAGATGGTTGATGATTCACCTTTATCATCAAGACCTGTAACCCATGAAACAGTTCCTCTTGAACTCCAATGTGAGGCTGACCATTGTGAGACATTAGGCTGATTATGTCATCCAAATTTCCTGTCATTGGGTATTCCTTGGTTTTCTACCCATAATCCTTGTTCTCATTCATCAAGGAGACAAATGGAAAACCTAATATGGGCATTTCGAGTAATTGGTTATGGCTTTTGGCCTTTGCAACTTTTTAACACTTCATCAGTGATGGTTTCCGAGATCTGTTGGACCCATTTGTGATTGTATATCTGAATGATAGTCTAATTTTTTCTGACAACCTGGAGGAGCATCTCAAGCATGTTTGCAATGTCTTTGAAACATTACGGAAGAACCTACTTTACATCAAGCTGGAGAAATGTGAATTTGAATGAACCCAGATCCAGTTCTTGGTGTCACACCCTGCTATAAATGTCTAATGCAGGATGTTAAAGCCAAAACAAGATGGCAGTGTCCTGCAGAACAGTAGTAGCCACATATTCTAGAATAGCCATGTGGAACTTGTCTGCTAAATTGCAGGACTTTACCACAGAACAATGCATCTGAAAACTACATTTCCCAGGAGCTTGCGTGTGGGTGGGGGCAGAAATAACTTACAGCCCAGGAGACTGAGCAGGAAGTAAGAGTGGAGAGATCGAGAGAGGAGGAAGTGTGCTAATGGCTGGACTGTTGGACCAGGCCATGGAGCCAAAGTCAGAGAGAGAGGAGGAGCAGAAAGAGCCTGCTGATCGTCAGTCTTTCCACGCTGCCCAGTGGGCCAATCTGCAAGTAGGAGAACAGACGGGAAGCCAAATCAGGACTGGTGAGTCTGTGGGGGGCCCCCATCTGCAGGGAAATATGGACTGCTAAGACCTGCCGGACCCCATTAATTTGGTGAGAAAGTCCCATACACCCACTGATTGAACAGTGACAATTTCATCACATCTACTATCTACCTGCACATAGTTGTGGACCTTACACATAGTTATCTCAATTTGCAGTCTAGTTCTCCCAGCTGCCATTGTTGGAATACATTTATGACATTGAGAATAAGAAGTTGCTGGAAATTAAAGAAGTTTTTTTTCCAAATAGAGGTATCTGCTGGAAGGGGTTAATCATCCTGTAACTGTTTTCACTGTTAAAAAAAATCTAGTATTAATGTGTTCTCCCAAGAGGTTGTCTTCTAGACAAGCCCATTGGTTGTTCTTTTCCAGGTTCAATTTTATTATCTCGTATCGACCTGGGTCAAGGAATGGTAAGGTTTGATGCCTTATCATGGATATTGTCTGGTCACCTCCTGGAAAGCAACTCTGAATGTATGATCATGCATCAAAAGAACATCCTAGGAGCTACAAGTTCTAAGACATTCTTGAATCTTCTCAAAGAAGGTTGACCCAGTTACTGACCCAGTTCTCAGTAATCCTCCTAAGGACATTAACCTTGCTTATAAGAATGGCTTTTGGATCAACATTGGGCAATGTTTCTATGTACCTGAATCTGCTCAGGTTGAAGCCCTCAGATTGATTTATGACTCCAAACTTGTTGGGCATTTTGTGGTTTCTAAGAAGGAGGAACTTTTATCACATTCCTTTTGGTGGCCTGGTGACAAGAAAGATGTCAAAAGGTATTTGGCCTCATGCCTGACCTGTGCATGCCATAAAACACTTTGATCTTCTCCTTTGGGGTTGCTCCAACCAATCCCTGTTCAATCAAATCCATGGGGGCTGGCAGGAACTAGCCATAGGGCAAACCGAGCATTTGCCAATCAAACTCTGGGCAGTACTTTTGATGTTTTGTCAGTTATCTTCAGGCTGACTGGGTGTAGAGGTGCAAGGTGAAGAAGAATTTGTAGTTGAGAAAATTCTGGATTCCAGGATCTTTAGGAACAAATTACGGTATCTGGTTCAAGGGAAGGATATGGGCCAGACGAAAATTCTTGAGCACCTGAGAAGAATGTTCATGCCCCTAGATTAACAAGAGAATTCCACCATAATTTTCCTCACAACCCTGGCCCTAAGATGTCTAAGAGACATTTTGGAAGGAGGGAAGCACTGTCAGATACCCACAACCTTTGTTGCTGTCAGGGAACATGCATACTTATGCGCAGGATCCCTGTGGGCCCTGCTCATGACTGATTAGCCAGTGCACAGGTGTGAGTTCACGCAGGTGCATTGGTGCCAGGCAGGCTATTTAAGCTGCACTAGTTTCTTGTGTCAGTGCTGTTTGGTCTATTACATTTCTTGCATCTGTATACAGTATCTGTACCTATAATGCTCTCCCGTTGCCGACCTGATCGGATCCTGACTCTGCCTGAACATTGCCCGCACAGACTCCTGGCTTGACTCCTGACTACTCTTCTGCCTGCTGTTTATGCCTGATCTGCCTGCTAGTTGCCAACCTGGACCGTTTGACCTTGCCTTGTCCTTCTGCCTGCACCTGAATAAGCTGCGCCCTGCCGGTCTCCAGGTCCTGCTCTTCTGCCAGCTGCCAGCTGATATCAGCTGGAATGATGTTGCCCTAAGTTATTAAGTTAACATGGGACTAAACCCCTAAAGGATGAACTGGCCAGGGTAGAGGTGCCAAGCCCACTGGAAGGCTTGATTGAACTATCAATTCAGATTCAGAGAGTGACTACTTGAGAAATCCACTGGCCAAGTCTGTCCTGTGTGGATGCTGTCCTCAGCTACACCTGCCCCTGCATCCGATGAGGCTGAACCTAGGCAGTTGGATGTCCTGCATCCCTCACTTACACCAGCATCAGCAACTGAACAATTTGTTCCTCTACTGTGGAGAAGCAGGCCACTATGTGCAGAATTGTCCAACAAAGCTACGTAAGTGCCTGTGCATCTCTTCTACCAGTAAACCACCTGCACTGTCTGAATTGGCTCAAGTAACTCTTCCCATTTTCTTTCAGCTTCTGGGAAAGGTCCTTCTGGTGTCCTCTATTATTGGTTCAGGGGCCTGCAGCTGCTTCATAGACCTGTCTTTTGTGGCACAGTAATAGACTGCTCTGCAACCCAAGACCCAAGGACTCTCTGTTTACCTTGCTTATGGTGCCAGTATCCAGTCCGGAATTGTAACACAAGAAACTGTGCCTTTAACATTTATTACTTCTTTTTCGGCCTACGAAGAACTGTTGTGCCTGGATGCCATCTTGTCACCTCTGTGCCGTGTCATCTTGGGTATGCCATGGCTACTGGCACATAATCCCCATATCAACTGGGCCACAGGGGAAGTGGGCATCCAATCCCCCTATTGCCAGGAGCATTGCCTGTCGATATGTCCAGTTCAGACATGGACCCTACTGTGTATGGGCTCAAATAATGAGCTTCATCTAATGGTTTCTGAATTATATCATCTCACAGATCCTATGACTGCCCCATTGAACTATTACATGGGCAGAGATCCCTTTTGGTGTCCCCCTGTACAACCTACCAGCATGTCTTTGGAGTGTGGGAGGAAAACGGAGTACCCAAAGGAAACCCACGCAGACATAGGTAGAACATGCATACTCCAGGCAGGTGGTGCCATGGTTGGGATTAGCTTTGGGAACTTCTATTGGAAGTTCATCAAGGGGTTTTCTGCTATCATCGCTCCGATTACAATGTTAATAAAGCAAAGCACACGTTTCTGCTGGTCTTCAGAAGCGAAAGCAGCTTTTGAAAAACGTAAGGGTTTGTTTACCTCTACACCCAATTTGAGTCATCCTGACCCAACACTACCATACCTCCTTCAGGTAGATGCCTCTGAAAATGCACTTGGGGCAGTTCTGTTACAAAGGCAGGGATTAAAGACTTTATTACATCCCATTGCATTTTTCTCGTGTAAACTCTCATCTGCTGAGAAATACTATGATGTTGCTGACCGTGAGATACTGGCAATTAAATCTGCTTTGGAGGAGTGGAGGTACCTTCTGGAAGGATCAGCACACCCTCTTTTGATCTACACTGACCAAAAGAAACTGGAGTACCTTAAAACAGCCAAGAGACTAAGATTTCGTCAGGCCAGGTGGACAATGTTTTTCTCTAGATCCGTATTCCATAACGCTTACAGACCCGGGTCTAAAAACATTAAACCAGATGCTCTGTCACGCATGTTTGACAACCCAAAGCAACCACCCTCTTCAGATACTGTCCTATCAGCTGGGAATTTCTTATTGTTACAGGAAGACCTCATCTGTGGGAGCCTGATCACCTCTGGGAGTTCTTCTTTCAGCCAAGGAGGGATTGCTGTTTTGGGAAGATAAAATCTTTATGCCTGAGGAAGTCAGTTTGGCAGTGCTGGAAACTGTGCCATGAACATCCACTAGTGGGCCACTTTGGGATCCAAAAGACTACTGACTTGGTCAAATGTCTGTTCTGGTGGCCTGATCTGGTCAAGGACTGTAAGGCATATGTGTGTTCTTGTATTAATTGTAAATGCAACAGGAGCAGCAGGAACAAGGCTTGGAGTCTGCTTAGGCCCATCCTGATTCCCGATAGACCATGGAAGATGATTGCTATGAACTTTATCATGGAACTTTCCTCCTCTGAAGGGAATTCTGCCATTTTTGTTGTAGTTGATCGTTTCTGCAAAATGGCTCATTTTCTGCCCATGAAGGGTACACCATTTGATCGCTATAAACTTTATCATGGAACTTTCCCCCTCTGATGGGAATTCTGCCATTTTTGTTGTAGTTGATCGTTTCTGCAAGATGGCTCACTTTCTGCCCATTGAAACAGCAAGGATCTTCGTTAAAAAGTGTATAGTTCCATGGTACTCTTACGAACATTGTCTTGGATTGTGGGGTCCAGTTCACATCCAAATTCCAGAAAGCACTCTGTGAGAACCTAAAGATTGAACTATCATTTTCTTCTGCATACCACCCACAAACCAATGGGCAAACTGAGAGAACAAACCAAATCTTGGAACAGTATATTCGTTGCTTTACATAATTTTCTCAAGATGATTGGGTATCATTACCCCTGGCTGAGTTTGCCTATAACAATGCCATACACTCTGCAAGCAAGCAGTCTTGGTTTTTTGAAAATTACGGGTTTCGTCCATCTTTTCTATCTAATGAGTTGCCCGAGTCTGCAATTCCTGCAGTCTAAGACACTCTGAATTTTTTCCAGCAGGACAATAAGATCTTGCAGGAGACTATAGCTAAAGCACAGGAAGACAAAGGATTTTTGACAGAAAACAAAGAGGTGAACATATTCTGGAACCCAGAGAATGGGTTTGGCTATCCACAGCTAATCTAAAGTTGGCATGTCCAATGAAGAAGTTGGGACCTAGGTTTGTGGGGCCTTTTCCTGTCAAGAAAAGAATTAACAATATTTCTTATGAACTGTTACTGCCTGATTCTTTAAAGGTCCATCCAGTATCATGAAGTATCTGCTGAAACCCATAGTCTCCAGGGCCAGTAAATATTGATGGAGAGGAAGAGTACGAGATAAAGACCATTTCAGATTGCAGGGAAAGAAGAAACCAGGTACAATACTTGATAAAGTGGAAAGGGTATGGGGCGGAGGAGAATTCTTGGGAACCAGAGACTAATGTACATGCCAAAGAACTGATTCAAGCATTCTTCCATAGGCATCCTAAAAAGCATGGCCAGTTGGGCATCCAGAGGCTGCCAATAAGGGGGGGCAATGTCAGGGAGCATGCATACTTATGCGCAGGTGCAGGATACCTGTAAGCCCTGCTCATGGCCAATTAGCAGATGCGCATGCACGAGTGCGCACACGGTCAGTGCCATTTGGTCTATTACATTTCTTGCATCTGTGTATCTGTTCCTGTATTGCTCTCCCATTGCTTACCTGATCTGATCCTGACTCTGCCTGAAAGCTGCTCACACCAACTCCTGTCTTGACTCCTGATTACACTTCTGCCTGCTTTCTATGTCTGATCTGCCTGCCAGTTGCCAACCCAGACCATCTGACCTTGCCTTGTCCTTCTGCCTCCACCTGAATCAGCTGTGTCCTGCTGGGCTCCAGCTCCTGCTCTTCTGCCAGCATACCACCCACCAGCTGCCCTGCATACCTAGACGCACATCAGCATTCCACTATCAGGCACTCGTGCCATTCTGTGCTCTTGCACTTCTTGTTACTTTACCAGGGCCCCTGAGCCAGAGCTGTAAAAGAGGCCTTCCGCTTCACTTCGGGCTCCATCAGCAGGCACGTTACACTTGCATCTGGCAGTAGCTCTTCACACTGTGCCACCTGAGATGCTGGACAAGATCCTATCTGATCACTTGGACAATCTTGCCTTGTACCTTGTTTCTGGTGAACCTTGCACTCCTTGCTCCTCCCATGAACTTTCCATTTAAGCCATGCTTTGCACGTCTTGTCTTTCAGATTACTGTGCTCTTTCCAGCAGATATCTTACTCCTTTGTGTACCTGCAGCTGTCCTTATCTCCACTAACACTTGGTACCGACCTTGGTCTTGTTTCTCAACTAGGCTTCTAATTGATCCCAACCTGCAACCATTCGTTATTGACTTTTGGCTTGTTCCTCGACTACACTTCCACGTGATCCCAACATGCAGCCACTTGTTTCCAACCTTTGGCTTGTTTACTGACTATGCTTCTTCTTGATCCCTACCTGCTATATCTGCTATTGAACCCCGGCTTGCTCAACTCCTGGTGGGGTGATCCTGAGGACCGTGACCTGGTAGTAGGATGCAACATCTCCACCATCAGGAGCTCTGGTGAATACCAGTTAGTACTCAAACCCAGCACCTTGGGTGAGCCTGTGTCATCTACCAGGATGACCTTCTTGTTTACTTATCCTGCTGGTTGGTGGGAACCTCTCTACTGCTATAACTACTGGTCTCCGAACTTGACATCTGCCATGCTCTGTATGTTTTCCAGTTCTCTGATATCTGTGGCCCAATAACTGGTATTCCATAACACCATGTGCAGCTTTAAGGGATCCCCTTAATCACGTTATTTAAAGAATTTTTATTTATTCAATGTTGCCTTTTAGGTCACATGAAAAGATGTTTTTTTTAATTTTAATTTATTTATTTCATTGGTACATATCCCCGTTGCAGTACCCAACCCCTCATGCCATTTTAAACAAAAGCTTTCCTATTACTCTTGAAAATGACCTTTAAAATATATCATCATTAACCTCCCATAGACTTGAATGTGGTTTTGACATTAACTGACTTTACGCTGGGTTCATGGATCCTTCCATTTGTTCTTCCCTACTGTGCAAAGCTACAAGTATCTGGCTAAGCACAAGCCATCAAAACAGTATTTTAATATACTGTTCGCTTTGCTGAGTGGTTGGGGGCATATAGTGTACTGAATGTAGTTAACCACCTGGATCTTTTCACAATAAGCCATCAGTTATATCTAATAAAGAGAATATATGTATAAAATATTTAATATGACCTATGTTAAATTAAACATAAAGAAAGATATGAACAAAAAATATTTCATTCTTAAAAATAGCTGCAAAAGTAAAGATAATTTTTATCCATACCAAATTTACATAGCTGGAGTATACATAATAGTGTGTCATTTCTGGGTAAACTGTTCATGTTATAAAATGTTTAACAAATAATTGACATTTTATCTCACAATGCAACAAATGAACTTTGTATAGCCTAGAGATGATTAGTTTACACCTTCACCTATACCAAAGTGTGAATACTGCAGTTTGATTCATATATTTTTTTTCTTCAGTGAATAATGTAAACTGTAATACTTTTCTAACTTACCCATCCCTTAGTACCTGTGCATGACCTTAAGGCTAGGTTCCCGAAGCATTTTCACATGCACTAAACTGCATGGTGTTGCAGCAATTCAGTGCAGCACAAGAAAAAAAGAGGAGTGAGGGCAGGACATTTTTTCACAGAACGCAGACCCACAGAGATCTGCACATTATAGTGTATTTGAACACACACTTGCATAGCAATTTGCCCCGCGAAGGTGTGTGTACATTCATTCTGTGTGAATGGGGCAAAAAAACAAGTGTTATTAGGCTATTCCCTGTGCTGATTGCATGTTTTTCATTTATTTAAAATGGAAACTACCTTGTTGGGCCCCTAGATGGCATCATAGGAGATTCCTATGATGCTCTGCACCATCTAGCAGCCAAATTTGGTATTTTCCTTTTACATAGATGAAAAATGTTTGACTGGCCTAGGAAATAGCCTACCAACAATCATTTTGCCTTATTCGCACAGAATGGGGGAATTGCTACACTATTTTTTTTTTTTTATAAATATGCTTCTATAAGTTAGTATCAATTTTACCATTACTTTTATAAAAGATTAAAGCAGGCATGTAAGTGGTTTCATATACTGTATCTGTGTAAATAAATTGCTGGCATGTCATAAGAAACAGATATACTGGGATATTGATCTGGTCAGTTAAGTAGCAGAGGGGGGTTGTTAATCAGTTTCAGCTGCTTTGGTGTTAATGAAATTAATAACAGGTGTACTAGATAGGCAACAATGAGACGACCCCCAAATCAGGAATGGTTTTACAGGTGGAGGCCACTGACATTTTTTTCCCTATTCATCTTTTCTGATTGTTTTTCACTAGTTTTGCATTTGGCTAGGGTCAGTCTCATAAGGCGATACCTGGACCCTACAGAGGTTGCACAGGCAGTCCAACTACTCCAGGTTGGCACATCAGTACGTGCCATTGCCAGAAGGTTTGCTGTCTTTCAGCACAGTCTCAAGAGCATGAAAGAGATTCCAGGAGACAGGCATTTACTCTAGGAGAACTGGACAATGCCATAGAGGATCGTTAACCTATCAGCAGGACAGGTATCTGTTCCTTTGTGCAAGGAGGAACAGGGTGAGCACTGACAGAGCCCTACAAAATGACCTCCATCAGGCCACTGGTGTGAATGTCTCTGACCAAACAATCAGAAACAGACTTCATGAGGGTGGCCTGAGGGTCTGACGTCCTCTAGTGTGCTCTGTGCTCATTGCCCGGCACCATAGAGCTCGATTAGCATTTGCCACTGAACACCAGAATTGGCAGGACTACCACTGGAGCCCTGTGCTTTTTCACAGATGAGAGCTCGCCCTGAGCACATGTGACAGACATTCAGCATGACCGTTTTGGTGGTGGGTCAGTGATGGTCTGGAGAGGCATATCCATGGAGGGACGCACAGATCTCTACAGGCTAGACAATGGCACCCTGACTTCCATTAGGTATCGGGATGAAATCCTTGGACCCAGCGTCATACCCTACTTTGGTGCAGTGGGTCCTGGGTTCCTCCTGGTTCATGACAATGCAAGGCCTCATGTGGCGAGAGTATGCAGGCAGTTCCTGGACACTGAATGAACTGATACCATTGAATGGCCCCCATGCCTGCCTGACCTAAATCCAATAGAACACCTCTCGGGTATCATGTTTTGGTTCATGTGACACTGCCAAGTTGCACCTCAGACTGTCCAGGAGCTCAGTGATGCCTGGCCCAGATCTGGGAGGAAATACCCAGGACACCATTCGTCTTCTCATTAGGTGCATGCCCTGATCTTGCCAGGCATGCATACAAGCACGTGGGGGCCATTCAAACTCCTGAGTACCATTTTGAGTTGCTGCAATGAAATTTCAGGAAGATGGACTAGCCTGCTGCATAACTTTTTCACTTTGATTTTTGGGGTGTCTTTGAAATCAGTCCTCTGTAGGTTGATGATTTTCATTTCCATCAAACGATGGGGCATCCTTACGTTCCTAACAAATCACCCAGTCCATATCAGTATAGATAGCCAGCATGATATTTTTCCCCATCGAGATCTGATGTGTTTTCAAAGTGTTCCTTTAATTTTTTTTTGAGCAGTGTATTTTTTAAATCTACAATGATTTTCCAAAGAAAATTGTACCTTTTATCATGAAAAGCGGTTCTTAAGTTCCAATAAAGTGGCTGTGCCTATGTAGTGTTTCTTAAGGTCTGCCTCAGAGAAATACTAGAAGAAAGAAACCATTGGTCAGTATGTAGGAAGAAGTCATTCTTATGGTCACAAAGTAAAAGGCAGTGGGAGAGGGGTGATTTGTGTGAGATACACTACGTGTAAAGGTTTTAGGCAGGTGTGAAAAATGCTGCAAATGAAAATGCTTTCAGAAATAGAAGTGTTAATAGTTTATTTTTATCAATTAACAGAATGTTAAGTAAATTAACAGAAGAGAAATCCATAATCAAATCAATATTTGGTGTGAATACCCTTTGCTTTCAAAACAGCATCAGTTCTTCTAGTTACACTTGCACACAGTTTTTGGAGGAACTTGGCAGGTAGGTCATTCTAAACATCTTGGAGAACTAACCACAGATCGTCTGTTGATGTAGGCTGCCTCAAATCTATCTGTAATCCCAGACAGAGTTGATGTTGAGATCAGGACTCTGTGGGGGCCAAATGATCGCTTCCTTGTTCTTCTTTATGCTGAAGATAGTTGTGAGATTATATTGGCTGTATATTTGGGGTCGTTGTCCTATTGCACAATACATTTGGGGCCAATCACACGCCTCCGTGATGGTTTGGCATCATGGATAAGAAGCTGCCTGTATTTCTCAGCATTGAGGACACCATTGATCCTGACCAAATCTCCAACTCCATTTGCAGAAATGCAGCCCCAAACTTGCAAGGAACCTCCAGTGTGCTTTATTGTTGCTTGCAGACACTCATTATTGTTCCACTCTCCAGCCCTTGAGTGAACAAACTGTCTCCTGCTAAAGTCAAATATTTCAAATTTTTTACTTATCAGTACAGAGCACCTCTGTCATTTTTCTGCACCCTAGTTTCTGTTTTCTTGTATAGTTGAGTCTCTTAGACTTTAGCTTTGAAATCTTTGCCTTACTTATGCAGTATAACTACCTTGTGTCTTTTTTGCTGTGCTCATTCTTGCCATAGTATATGACATGTGACATAAAACTGTCTTCCACATCCTCACCTTAGTAGCAGAGTTTGGCTGCTCCTCACCCATTTTAAGCCTCCTACACAGCTGTTTCTGGTTCACTTAGTCACTGTGTTTTAACCTACATATGAAATTGATGATCATTAGCACCTGCTTTGTATAATTGGTTAATCATAAACTTGACTCTAATCCTAAAAAATCCCTGACTTTGTGCAAGTGTACAAAGTGTGCAAGTGGAAGAATTGATACTGGTTTGAAGCAAAAGGGTAGTCACATCAAATATTGATTTGATTTAAAATTTTCTCCTGTTTGCTTACTTTGCCATGTGTAATTTGATAAAAATAAACAGTTAAATATATATTTTGAAAAAATTCTTACTTTTCAGCATTTCTTCCCACCTTCCTAAAATGTTTGCACAGTACTGTATATCTGAGAAGGTGCTCATTTATCAAGGTTATGGTATAGATAGTAGTAGTTAGTCACAGTCAGCTTGACTTGTTCTGTAATGGTAAAGACTTTCCATAGCTTATCCAAGCCACTACTTCAATGTTAATGATTGTCAGGAAACATACCCCAGCACTTATATCCTCACAGTTAACAAATACACCTTCAATCTTAATGAAATATGTCAAAGCAAGTGTTGATTGTCCAAGAACTGGATGGTTTTTGTGAAAGTTGTGGAATCACCTTGTTCTAGTTACATAATCATATCTGTGTGAGACCGTGATGGATTTTTACACTGACAGGCAACAGGGTGAGAAGCTGGAAAGGGGCTGAGCTGCAAAAAAAAAAATACACCACCTGGAGTCAGGATTGGTTCCAATCCTGCATCTTCTAGCCTGTTGCATACACCTACCCTGGCTCCCGTTTGTCAGCTGTATGCTTCTTATCTCTCTCATGCAATTTCTCTCCTACCTTGTGTATCTTCCCTATTCCACCCACTTGCTCCTGTTTGGTCTTAACTCTGCCTATGAAAATGTAAATCCCAATATATTTATATTTTGGATAGATTGTGAAAGGGTTAGAGCAGGGGTGTCAGACTCAATATAATTGTGGGCCGCTTCAGCATTATGGTTGCCCTCAACAGGCTGGTTGTATCTGTTAGACTATATAAATGTATCTACTCTTTATCATATTAAATAATTGCCTCTGGTTTTAGTAATAACTTAAGTTATGAATGGTAGATGCAGACATGCATGGAGTCCACTCACACTCCTGCAGCATATGATGCAAGTCTCAGTCTTGTATGATCCACAAGAAACTTTATTGGAGACTCCTCAGACAGAACATGGTTCTGCCATGTTGTTCTGACTGAGTCTTCTGACTGCTGAGACAAGATGAGGGGGGTGCCGCAGCTGCAGGACAGGTGCAAGGGCTACATGAAATGGCCTAGCAGGCCGGATTCGGCCTATTGGTCTTGTTTTTGACATGTGGTTTAGAGCCTATATTAGCTTTTTATTACTGGCTGATTTCGCCTCTCTTCTTAGGACGGGAGGTCATGGAAAATCTCTTCCATGGAGACACAGATATAAATTGTTGAAGGGACAGAGCTTCTGTCAATGTTTTTATTGCTGCCCATGCCATCATGCCTTGGTGATGCCTTTGCCACATATTTGTTGTATGGGCTATATAGTGATAAAAATTAAGGTGAAATCTCCCCAATGGGATCACAGAAAGCAAAAAACGTTTTTAACAAAATGTTCAAGCTGACAGCACAGTATCTCACTTGCCTCATCTCCATAACATAGGTGGGATATTCCATCAGGGGTGACATGACAGCCAGACTGGCTTTTACCATAGTTGCTTGGGTTTTCAGTCCAGCAGTGGCAGAGTTGTCAGCACAAAGCATGGGTAAATGTGCATGTATTGCAGAGATGTACTGAATATGTTTTTATTTTACCCAGACATACACTTCACATTGTGAGCATCATGAACCTTGTCTATGCAATACAATATGACATTTAACTTGAAAGTATTCCAAAAATAGCTAAGAGGAAAAAGGGGAGGTAGGAGTTAATGATACTAATGTGATACTAATGTGGTTAACTAAAGGTAAATAAAGGGTTAAAGAGACGATTTTCTTTACAGGACAAAGACAGAGGATCACTTAATTCCCCTACTCCTACATATTACATATTTGCCTGTGCCTTCTTTCCCTCTTACAACACTGGTGCCTTGTAATTGGGCAAGCATTGTCACATGGGGTAGAGATGGGTCCACAGACTTCCAAGCTGTATTTTAGTTGCAAGCTTTCTAGTAACACACAATAGCTACATATCCAAGATAATCATTATAAAACATTTTTGAATTCACCACAATAAATGTTTAGAGAATAAATATTCTGTTCATCAGTACTGTATATCTGCTTTTTATATATATATATATATATATATATATATATATATATATATTTATAAAACTTCAACAATTCAAGCAACCCTTTTTGGATAGCAAAAATCTGGTTCTACTATGGAAGAAAGAAAGCAGGGGATTTTTCACTCTGCAATATTCTTGTCAAATTAAAATTTTATTTGATCAGAGTGGAATATTGCATGTTAGCACCAGCAAATCATTTTGGACCTTACATAAGGCAATCCCAGTGGCTGAACCAAGCAGTGAAGAGGAAATGTGAGTACATGCTGCTGGAATGGAGAGCAAGTTAAGTGATCCCAGTGCATTGCCCTGCTTTGGGAAAGGAATGGGTCATTTTAAGCAGGAATGACATAAAGATTAACTAAAAAAAATATTTTTTTTCATGTCAGACAGAGTAAAGGAGGATTATAGCCCCTGCAAGTTTTATTTTTTTTTCATCTGTGTCCAATTGGGGAGATCTACCTTCACTTCCTAGAGAGTCAAAATAGGAAGTCCCTCCAAAGTGAATCATCTGAACTAGTGACACCATTGGAAGATTTCACAAAAATCCAAAGATTTGGGGATTTTCTTTCACTTTTGGTGATGACAGTAAACAGGACAAATAGAAAGGGGGAATGTGAACCTCTCTAATAGGGACACAAACAGCAAACTGACAGATGAATAGCTATACTTTATTTAAAAAAATATGAAGATATATAAAAATACAGCTGAATTTGCAAAGGTTATGAAAAAGCTATATTACCAATATGCGAGTCACTGATTAGCAGGATTGTAGGCTATATATAGATGCCACCTAGGTTTCTCACCTACTCAACTACAGACATCTGAGACAGAAAAGTAAAGGAGGGTCACGTGCCTATAGCAGATTATTTGTCCAAAATTCACCAGCTGACAAGCCATAAACAATTTTTAAAGTGGACCTTTATCCCCCAAACAGCAGAATGCATACAGCACTGCATGTCTATCCATGAATGCCATTTGTAAAAGCAAAACATTTTTGGTACACTTACATTTTTTTCAGCTTCTGGGTTTCCCTAAGGCTGTATCAGCAGTGCAATCTAGATAAATCTTGTCTAATCTCACACATGCGCCGTACGAAATCTGGCATGGCTTGTAATTATTCAATAACCCCAGATCTTGTGTGCCACATGCATAAGACCAGAAGTGGCATCATGCCGGTGGGCTGCACAAAGCAAGAATGAAGAAGCCTTCTTCCGATGATAATTTTATTTGTTTTTTAAATGACAGTACACTGTGTTAGCATGTGCCCACACAGTCAAAGAGGTGGGAAGCAGCTATCTTAAAATGTGTTTAGCACTACCTCCTTAGGGGTTACTGATGAATTGGGTCCCCCTATAGTCCTGCACAGCCAGGCAATCGGCATTCTCCATACAAGCTTGCATTCAGAGTCAGAAATCAGTCCTTGAGCTTTTGTTTTGTTGTTTATTGAAGGGAATTAGAAATGGAATAGGGTAAAGAGGGGTATAGGATGCCCAAGGGAACTGACAACTGAGGACAAAATTATTGAAACAATTTACCAGCTTCTCTTCTATAACACAGTCTCTGTTGGAGAGCTAGCCAGCATCTCCTTGATGTATCACACCTAGATTAAAATTTCCTCTTCTCCCAGCAATCTGGAGATTTTTCTGAGCAGGCGATCTGGTTCCTGTCCCTTTACATGGGTTAACAGACACTAGTACAAGGCTAATCTGGTTTCTCACCAGAGTGTTCCTTCCCTTATCTGCCCAGGGGGTGCAGGTGTACTCATTCAGATCCTCTTCTGTACCGCTTGCGGGTTGGCTGTTGCTACCAGGCCTATCAGCTGGGCTGCTCCTTCCCTGTCATACAGGTGGTCCTCGCTCAGGGGGCCAGTGAGTTCCAAGTTTTCATCTTTTCCAGCTCCAGGCTTGCAGGCAGGCCCTACCCACTAGGCCTTCTGGCAGCCTTCTTCCTCATCCTCATCTTCCTCTCAGCTGTGCTTTCCTTCTTCCACCCCAACTCCTGCTACTGAGTAGGCTCCAACACTTTTAAGAGAGTCCCAGCCCCTTGCTAAGCCTTCTGTTGGGGATTAGCTGAGGTTTCTTAATAGTGAAGCCAGCCACTCCTCACATCCACCCATTGCCTCCAAGACTCTCTTCCAAAAGCCTCAGTGAATGGGGAAATTCTAGAAGGGCTGACCTGCAGAGCCTCTAAGCCCTGACCACAATTTGACCCCTCTGGCTATTACACCTGGGCTGCTAATCAGCTCCTGTCTACCCATTAGGATCCATCTCCTCTAGCTAAAATAGGAGGGTGGTACATGAGCTGACTGATATATTCATAGTACAGTAATTATGCTAATATTGGATGTGGGAGAGAGAAGGAGGTCTGCTTTAAGACACAATTTACCAGTTTAAACCAGATTTAAGCTGGGTGAATATCTGGAGAATGCTAAATGAATTTCGATCAAATCTACTGTACATTCTTTGAGAGATAAATAGATTGAATGATATGATAAAGCTGTTTTCCTATTGAAGAACAGATGTTGGAAAATCCTGTTTGATGCAATTTTCACATTGCCAAAATCTTGTTTAGTGCACATTTTTCACCTGCAAATCTTGTGGAGAATTTGTAAAATACCAGTGATAAATAGAGTTAATGTGGAAAATGTATGCTATGAACTTTGCACTATTTATAAGGTATGACCCAGGGCAGCCTGTAGCTATGTATGGAAGAAATCGAACTAAACATTCTTGAGTTGCAACAAGGTGCCTGGTCTGAAGTTGCTTAAAGTGGAACTAAAGCCTCAATTCTTACCTGTCCAATGGTCCTGCATCGGAGTCAGCATTTTCTTCTGAATGACGGTCTTTGGGTCTCTCCATTGGCCAGTGGCTAATGACATTGTTCCTGCACATATGCAGGAGGCCCTCAACTCAGAGACCAGCCCTGCACTGTAAGCTTACAGTGCCAGAGAAGACAGCAAGCCGGCAGGTAGAGGCATTTTTTTTGCAGAAGAGGTAGTGCATGTCTCTTCTGCAACAAAAGCCTGCCTTCTCACTCTTTTTACAGTGGGTCTTCAGTTCTGATTTACAAAGGGGTGCATGCATGGTGTTTGAAAGAACAGAGTTTAGAATGGGATGAAGACAAATCATTCCAGACAAGTTGCAAAGGTTTAATCTGCTGTAAAAGGAGAAGAGGTTCTATTGCCACTGCTAGGGGCAATCAGATTAATGTCAGGTATTTAGGCAGCCAATGGGTATTCGTGGGTGACTTGGCATGGGTGATGGAAGCCTTGGTAGTGAGGGGGTTTGTGAGCTTAGCCTCTTCCCTAGCAACTGATTTGACCCTAATGATGATTTCTAGTGACAGTGACCTCCGCCTCTGAGTGAAGGCGTTAGCGAGCTCTATGAGCAAGTCCCCGTTCAAGCGTATTAAGCCCCACCTAAAAACTGATTTTAAATGTTGTATTTAGATGGCAGAGCAATGTCCCACGTGTTATAGAGAATGAGTACATGAGAGTCATTCTGTAAAACACATTTTTAGATTATTGATCATTTTAATATATAAACCTGAGATTTCTGTGTAGCATTGTTACTTTTGTAATCATAGCAATGACATTTAAATTAGGGCTATATTTTTAGTGGAATCCTTTTCTGTTACCTGCTCAGTCACTGAATGCTGCATACTCTCACAGCCATAAATACTTTCAACCTTTCACCTGTGTAGTAACATCTTGTTTTTTACCTTTCACCTAAAATCTGTCCATGTGCTGCAATTTTAAATGGTACATACAGTATATAATGACATCCAGCAAAGTCGTGGAGCACAATAACTTCAGGGCACCTGTAAAATGCTGAGAGCATTATATCAAGAGTCATCTGTATCTGATTTTGTAGAAAAATTGTCAATAACAAGACATAGTCACGTATGTACAAATCTTGTCATTTTGGGAATGTGTTTGTATCATAAGCATATCTAGGTGTTTTCAGTATTAAAAGTATTCTGATGATCATATACAGTAATCTAACATGCATTTAACACATGTTTAAAAATTGTTCCCAGCCAGTGCTCAAGGGCTAAATGATACAGTTCTAATGGTAGTTCATTGTCCAAAGTACCTTCATGTGCTCATATATGAGTGTGATTAGACAGATGCGTTCTCTGTCTTGCAGCTCTCTCCAGAATGGGGAAATCTTCAAGCATCGCTATAAAACAAAACAGAAAGGGCACCAATCTCATGCAGAATCTTCAATAAAATGTTATTATTAAAAAAGCTCAAATACTCAATTAGTCTCTGAAACATTGTTTTTCAAGTGTCCCTGTGAGTATTTGAAGTATTATGATAATAAACTGTAGCGCTACCCCTGGAGGAGCCACTGATTATGAGAAGTTCTTTCCGTACACAATACAGAGGCAGAAAGGCACCCAGCAAGAGTCCATCCACTCCAGTTCACTGGACAGTCTAGGGGGTGTTTTTTAAAAGTTTATTTGCTTGAAGAACTTGTAACAGAATAGGGTTTGGGGGTGGTATGGGATTCTCCAAACACTTAAGCACAGTCTATTTCTCACAGTAGGTCCTACTGAGGAAGTCCGTTAAGCAAACGTAACACGTATAGGGAGCAGAACCACGCCGGTGAAATCCTACCACAGCCATCTTGATCTGGGAAGTGTGGAATGGTGAGGAGATAATGCCATATATTGTATATATGTGGTTTTAAATAACACTTTTTCCTTGAGCATTAATAAAATGTATATATTATATTAAAGAGCATTATTGGTCATTTTTTTGTTTTTATAATTATTTAGATGGTGCATGTGGTGGAGGCAAGCAGTGTTCAAGAACCAGTTCCTTTATTAGCCCATAAGCAGCAAAAAGCGCATTTTGACCTCAAAGTACTCATAGAGGTCAAAAGTTGGAGGTGAGAATTTATTATCAGCATGAGGTGGAACCATGTACTGTATGACACTATTGATGCATGATTCATGGGAAGATACCGAGCACATTATACACATTGGTGGTTGGAAGCACATATTTTCATGGACTTTATTTTCTTGGGACCTTTTGGTAATTTTAAATGATTAATATTTTATATTAAGCTGCACTACATAATTTTGTATATTTATGTAATTTTGGGAGTGTGGTGAAATCACACAGTGTATGAACAGCAACTTGTAAATTCGCATATTTGTTTGTCTGGTTTATTGAGATTATTTTGAATTTTTAGACTGTGCCAATTGCCTTATTTTATTAACCATAGAACCAGGGGCGGACTGACCATTTGGAAACTCGGGCACTGCCCGAGGGCCCGGGGTCAGTAGGGGGCCCCATGAGATGCCCCTGGTACCTTTTTCATAGGCTTTTTTGAGTTTGGGCAAGGACACAGGGGCCCCATGATCCCCTATTGCCCGGGGGCCCCATGAGTTGTCAGTCCGCCCCTGCATAGAACAGTTTGTAATCTCACAGTGTAGACTGTGAGGTCATTTACACCACAGATAATGATGATGAAGAAAGTTCTCCTGCACTAATGACTAGGGAAAAGTAGAAGTAGAGACCCTTCAGGAGAGAAACTACTTGGCCCAGCTATCCCAAATGTACACAGTCACTGAGCTTGGATCAGTACTCACAATATCCTGGGCAGCTGCACACTCCCAAGCTTCAACCAGGCACTACCCAGTGAGCTCTCTGGATCAGATTCTTAGCTCCAGAGGAAATTAGGAATATCCCCCCCACACACACAGCTTTTCAACAGCTGTGACCTCGAAGAACATCAGCTGACTCCAGAAGAATTGTCCCAAAGGGGCAGAAGCCCCAGAGGCTGGGGACTCCTCTAGCAGGACAAGACCAGGGCTGCTCCAGGCCTCAGGCTATTTATGTTCCTCATCAGCCACCTACTGGGCATACAGGCTGCACATTTGACTTTCTCATCCTCCATGTTCTGGAAGCCTCCAGTATACAGGTGGAAATAATCAAACCTGCAGCCTGTGAAACCTAAAACAGCCCTTTGAAATTAAAAACTGCTCCAATGATTACAGAGGAGCTAAAAAATAACTACATTTACCTAACATCTTAATAACCTAATCTTAATAATCTAGGAAGCTGCTACAAAAGTTTTGAAGATTCCGCTTTTCACATATGACCTACCTTTAAATGCAGTGTTAAACACTGATTCTTGAAATTCTTGTATTGATTCTGATCCTGAAACTACTATTTATTTTATTTATTCTTAAAGCACTGGATGTTTAAAAAAAACCCTCATATACTCATGTATTAGCACGTATCAGTTCATAAAGCTAGTATCATTGGCAGGAATTAAACCAAGAATCCTATTTACTTACAACAATGTTTATTTCTTAGGTCCATCATTTAAAATAGTGCATGGTGCTATAATCTTTTCTTAAATATCTGCTTTCTGATGAAAAGAAGTTTAAGAGAAGAAATCTGGTAAAACGTGGAAATGTTGATGTGCATAGAAACCAGGCTAATGCCAATAAGCATAAATTTAGATTGGTTGTTATAGCTGGTATGACAATGTCAGTCAAGCAAAGGAAAGGCTGTAGGATTGTACCAAATCATAGCTGCTGGGCATACATTTTTTACAAATATATTAAAAAGCAGAAAACACCTCATGGTAAAAAAAAAATCTGGATAGCTGTCACTCTCTAGAGGATGGCACACAAGGAGATTGGGCAATCTATTAAAGAGACCCTGCCCCCCCCCCAGATTGCTAACCTTCTGTATGAATATTAGAGAATATGTCAACCCAAAATGTCATATTCCTGATATGTGCCTGTTGTAGTATGTACTTGTATGAAAATGTATCCTGTTATCTTTGCATTGCTTCCTTTGTGTGTAATAACTGTTGCCTGCCAGTTACTATGCTTTCCCATTAAAAACTGACCACAGTAGGCAGGAGAGCACAGCGTGGTCAGTTTTATGTCTGTGCTGAGAACTCAGCCTGCTTTCCTCCAATGAGCAGACTTCTGCTGACAGACCCCCCCCCTTTCCCTGCACAGCCATTCACTGGGAAGATGTGTGTGCTGCTGCACCCCCCCCCCCCCCAGCACTTAAGCAGCTGAGAACAGAGGGTATGTGATCACTTATCAAAAAGGGGAAAAATGGTATTTAGAACTTTTTTTTTATAAGTGAACACATATCTGCCTTTTATTTCTGTTTTAAACTGAATGAGTTGTTTTACAAGGTGAGGGTTCACATATACTTTAAATGTATGTACAGTTTCCTGGTATACTCCCTTGAAAAGCCTCCCTTTGTTGTTAAAAAAAACCCTATAACTGCTGCTTGGCATCACCACCTTCAAGATTACAGTAGTGGCCTTACCAACGTGGCATTGCCAGGTGTGTAGTGCCAGCAGAGGACAAATGTAAACTATATCACACAAAGAGTACAGCCATGATAATGGCTATTGCTCCAACAGTAGAGGAGTGCACTGTCGTCTTCTGCCTTGCGTTTCTTGGAAGTACCCTGTTGTAAATACACAGCAATGATTCAGTAACTTTCTCTGCCAATCAATGAATTATTATTGAGAAATTTGGAGTAATTCAGCCCTTTACTGCTGCAGTTGGCTGTCCAGCACACACCTGCTGCCTTTGCCAGACAGTTCCATACAGAAGCCAGTGACGTAGCAGCAGGGAATTGTATTTGTGCTCTACTACTACACAACGTTTAAACTAAACTTTTATATCTGTTGCAAGGGTTTGTTTAGGTTTAAATAGAATTTTACAGGTATCGTAAAGATAAATTACAGGCACAAAACTTTCATTTGACTATATATCTCAATAACCAAGGTATTTTCTTGTAAATGTAGCAGTCATCATCCCTTTTCTGCACATTGCCTGTAAACCCAACCACTGTAGGCTGCCTGCAGAGAACTAAGGGAGTGTAGAGGACAGGATGGATACTAGACTAATCGCCCAATATGAGAAGAGAGCAGCAGTGACTTGTCTTAATGTAGGAAGCTCCTGCACAAAGGCAAGCTTCATGCTGGATTACTGCACTAATCTGGACAAACTACACAAAGCACACCAAAAATAACATAATATACATGTATCTTGTATTAACTATATCAGGGCTTAAAATTTCAAGTCTAGACCTACTAGCCAGGCACAAAGCTTACTCTCCATCGGTTGCTCCACCCAACCTTGCCCCCAACCACACCCCCTTAAAGCTTATGAAATTAAATTTTTCTTTAGAATAAAGAGTCCAAAATATAAAAAACTGCAATTATAACATAGCTTTATTATGTCAATTTAAGCAATAGCTTAATAGTAATAGGGTGAAATCAAAATATCAAGTTTTACAGCTTTAAAACTGTAGTAAACATTTTGTATTTTTTTTGTTTATCTCCTGCATCTTTAAAAAGAGACTTTAGTAACTAAAGGCTCTTTTAAAAGATGTAACTTTAGTTTACAGAAGTATAGCATAAGAAAAAGTGCTTATTTTGATGCCAAAAAACATGGAATAATAGTTACTGTAAACATGTTGTATTTTTTTATCTCCAGCCGAGACCTTAGAGACGTGTGGCAATAAGAAAAAAGAAAAAAGTGCCTCTTTTTATGGCCAAAAAACTTTAACCTATTTGTACTACTGACTTATTTTATGTTAGTTTGTTTACTAAGGGCAGGTCTCTAGGCCAATCACTGGAGCAACACTGTACTATATTAAATAGCTCTTCAGTGAGGTTGGTTCATATACATTTATATTCCATATCCCTGAAATACAGAATACATCTACTTTGACAGATCTCTTTGCAAAATATACAGATGCTAATATAAATGGACCTGTTTGCTGTAAAATATTGACCTCTTTAGTGTCTCCATCATTATCTTCTGTCTCTCCAATACTCTCACACAAGCACGCACTCATAAACATCTGTTTCTCACCGAGTAGTAATAGTTTCACCGTCTTGGCATCCTTGGAAGCATCTTCCTGCAATTTTTTCTCAAGCTCCTTTGATCTCTTTGCTAGCTCTTTGTCTTCTCCACTTACATCACTTCCCATCTCTGTGTCTCCACCTTCTGTATCAAGCTCCCCAGTTTCCTCCAGCTCTATGCTATGATTGTCTGTGCTTCCTTGTCTTCCACTTGTGAGAAATCTACTGAAGTGTCCCCCGCGGCTGTGAAGAAGAAACTGGAAGTCGGCTTCACAACGAGGCTTGGAGCGCAGGTGGAGCCGCTTCATCTGTGCTCGCCACACAAGGATTTCCCCCTGCATTTGGCTAGCGGGCGAGCGGCTTTTTCAAGCCCTGAACTATATCATTATATCTATTTCTACTTATCTTAGAGTTCAGCTTCAAACTTCCTGATGACATACTTTACCGTATGGCTATGACATGCCATGCCTTATGCCTATCACATGCATTGCTTCATGCTGGGGATAAAGTAGCAAATTAATAATGTAATTCTCCATAGTAACCATAATGCACTGCCTGGCTTTTGAACTTAGGTCAGCTGGCTTAGAGGGGCCAATAAGGGGCTTTTAGATAAGCCAGGCCAGAAACTAAGAAAGGGTGGGTTCTCAGCAGCCATACTGATAATGGGGTTAATCTACTAAAACTGGAGAGTGTAAAATCTGATGCAGCTGTGCGTGGTAGCCAATCAGCTTCTAACTTTAGCTTGTTCAATTAAGCTTTGACAAAAAAAAAACCTGGAAGATGATTGGTTTCTATGCAGAGCTGCATCAGATTTTACACCCTCCACTTTTACTATATCAAGCCCATTGTGTTTTAGCTGTGAAAGGGAGTACTGCTGATAAAATGCATAGGGAGTAGCACTTGTTGGCACTGGCCATCCCAGATATAAACCATTACTGACTGTCCCATAGGTGGATTCTTGGAGATTTTTTTTTGGGAGGGGGCAAAGGGTTTTTAACTTTTCTCAACCTTTATTACATCTCAATGTTGCTGATATCCTACAGCCTCTTTAAACCTTGTCCCTGTCCACATGCCTTACAGTGATAACCAACTGCATGTGTTTTTTCAGAGGACATACAGTATTTCCTATATTGGAAAAACATTTCTTAGCCCTGGCTTGTGACACTTCCAGGAGGCTGGGTGTCTCAGCAGTGTGTCTGAATCCTGTGAGAATACATCCCTGCAATGGGCTGAATTACATTCTAATGGGATTTTAAGCATCAAGCTATCCTGCACCTGCACCAGAAGCAGAGACTGGCGTCACATGAGCTGCTCTTACATGCCATCATAAATAAGAATGTAAACATAAATGTAGACATCATTTTAGTGATACCACATAGGATAAATAATATAAGGACCACAAATACATGTATATTTTATTTATATATACATTTTTATGGTTTTCTTTTATGCCTTCCATGTGTTTTATGTGATTTGTGGTCCTTACATTATTTATATTATTTATCCTATGTGGTATCACTCAAATGATGTCTACATTTATGTTTACATTCTTATTTATGATGGCATGTAAGAGCAGCCCATGTGACGCTATTGCCCGGGGGCCCCATGAGTTGTCAGTCCACCCCTGATTCGAACTATAGGACAAATTTGAAAATTTAATTCATTCTTCCATGGGCCCAAACTACTACTACTATCGCATCATATGACATTATCTTAATGAAATGAATGCATTCGTTATTTTGTAATAATTTTTTTTCTGATTGACATCGACATTCCTTACTACGTCCATTCAGAGATTCATATAAATCTTTACGTCCGAAAAATGAATTGCAATGAAACACACATGTCTATGCATATCCATTTGTAAATAAAACAAACCCTTATTTTAAGATTCAGTTTCCTTCAATATAATCAAAGCATCCCAAACAGTGAACGTTCTATAGGTAGGCTAATTTTATGTCAAATTTTTTTAAAATTGTAATCAAGCTTCGTTCAGTAATATTTTGAAATTTTTAAAAATCCGTTTCAACATTTGCATTTATTTTGTCACAAAACATTTGACTTATCTTGTCATAAAACATGATTCTTGTGCTTCGTGTTTTGTTGTTTATGATTGCCAATTGCCAGAACTGTGTACAAAGGTGAAGAATGAATTTAGTTTTGTTTCACCTTTATTATTAGCTCAGGTATATTTTGAATTTGTTTGCCCTGTTTTACTGTTTCTCTGTTGTTCTGAATCATATTGTGCTGATTAGAAAAATAAGTAAAAATGATTGATTAATTTAAATTGTATTCATTCAATTGTAAAACTGTTTTTTGTCCATCAAATATTTGTAAAATATAAAATGTTGCCCCCATACTGAAACTTTTTGAGACCCCTGAAGAAGAGGAAGGGGACTATAATTTATAAGGACACTATGCTCTACATATAACTCCAGCTCCACAGAGCTTCTCCTTGTGCCATCATCACATAGAAGGAGGAGGTGAAGAAGGAAGAGGAGTAGAGGGAGGAAGAGGTGGAGGAGGGGGAAGAGCAGGAGGAGAATGAAGTGATTGTGATAGTGGGAGGAGGAATAGTGAGAGGAGGAGACATAGGATGGGAAGTAGAGGGAGGAAGAGGTCCCAATAGGCTTGCCACCCACTACCTCCATGTGGCAGCACCTCTATCTCTTTTTTTAGACTTGCCTGTAATTTTTTTCCCTGATGTTCCTGATTTAGACTAAGATAAACAGCCTATACCTATAGGACTCTATGCTTGATGGTTTTTCCCTTGGAGATTGACTCACTAAAACCCGGTTCACACACACATATATATATATATATATATGCGGCTGTGCGGGCCGCATTTTGCACGGGCACAGGAGCCCATTCATTTGAATGGACTCCCGTGCCCATGACATGCAGGGAAGAAGTCCCTGCACTTCTTTGGAAAATGCAGCCCACACAGGAACCTTGGTTGCGTTTTCCAGTGCAGGCAGCCTGCCATTAGAACTAATGGCACCCGCCCACGGGTCCGCATTTCTCTGTTTGGGTGGTTACGGCTGCACGGATTTTCATGTGGATCCGCAGCGGCACCACCCGCACAGATGTGATCCTAGGGTAAGAAAGGACAGTGAGGACTGAGTGGAGATTGAAATGAATCTCCTCACAAAATCCAATTGGTTTCCCCCTTGCATCAACCTTCCTAGCTGCAAATATTTATACCAAGTTTGCATTACCGTCCCTGCCTGTGTTTGCAGGAGTAGGAGAGGGAAAGCCTTAAAATTAAACTAAGGGCAACACTTGTTTTACATTTTGGATAGAGTGGAGAGGGATTACAAAACCTGTCAGGTTTTTATTGCTGTTTGTGCACCCGTTAGGGAGATTTACCGTCTCTATTTGTCACGTTTACTATTATCATCAATAGTGAAAATATAGGAAAATGCTAAATTTTGTCCACGGAACAGTAATAGAGTGGAAATATTCCACTGGGATCACTAGTTCTGGTGACTCTGGTGACAACCAGAAATTTCTTCTCATTTCCTGTTTTGGCCAGGAAGTGAAGGAAAATCTCCCTAATGTGACACAGATAGCAAAAAAAAACTGACAGGGGTTGTAACCCTCCCTTACTCTATCAAAGAAAAAGGTTTAGCCTTTAGTTCTACTGTACTTTAAATATTTAAATAAAATGTATATATAATAGTGCAGTTATAGCCAAGCTGCTATTTCTAATTTTTAAAGACACCATACTGAGTGAAATGGTACCATGTTATTGGTGTAGAACAAACATACCAATTTACAAAAGAGTATTGAAATGTATACTAAGAAATTACAGACCAGCCAACCTAGCATCAGTAGTATACAGGGCATTTGAGAGAATGATAAGGGACCCTATACAGAAATGTGTCCATGATAAAGATATCATAGGTGACAATCAGCATAGAGTTAGGAAAAACTGCTCTTGTCAGACCAATCTGTTATTGTTCTAAACTGAAGCAAGTGAGAAATCGGATGGTGTAAGTTCTGTGGATGTAGCTTATCTAGATTTTCATAAGGCACTTGATACTGTACCACATAATCATTTAATCTACAGTTGCAAGAAAAAGTATGTGAACCCCTTGGGATTACGTGGAGTTTTGCATGAATTGGGCATAAAATGTGCTCTGAACATCATCTAAGTCACAACAATAGAAGAACACAGTCTGCTGAACATAATACTACACAAACATTAGATGTTGCCATGGTTTAATTGCACATAACATGTAAACATTCACAGTGCATGGAGGAAAAAGTATGTGAGGCCCTAGCTTAATGACTTCTCCCAGAGCTAATTGGAGCCAGGAGTGAGCCAACCTTGACTCCAATCAGTGTGATGATATTGGATGTGTTGCTGACAGCTGTCCTGCCCTTAAAAAACACACACCTGTTTTGGATTTACTGGTTTCAAGAAGCACTGTCTGATGTGAACCATGCCTCGCAGAAAAGAGCTCTCAGAAGACCTACGATCAAGAATTGTTGACTTGCATGAAGCTGGAAAGGGTTACAAAAGTATCTCCAAAAGCCTTGATGTTCATGTGTCCACGGTAAGACAGACTGTCTACAAATGGAGAAAGTTTAGAACTGTTGCTACTCTCCCTAGGCGTGGTCATCCTGTAAAAATGACTGCAAGAGCACAGCGCAGAATGCTGTATGAGGTAAAGAAGAATCCCAGAGTGTCAGCTAAAGGCCTACAGAAATCTCTGGCACATGCTAACATTTTTGTTGACACATCTACAATAAGGAAAACATTAAACAAGAATGGAGTACATGGGAGGACACCACGGAGGAAGCCATTGCTGTCCAAAAAGAATATTGCAGCACATTTGAAGTTTGCAAAAGAGCACCTGGATGTTCCACAGCACTACTGGCAAAATATACTGTGGACAGATGAAAGCAAGATTGAGTTGTTTGGGAAGAACACACAACACTATGTGTGGAGAAAAAAAGGCACAGCACACCAACATCAAAACCTCATCCCCACTGTAAAACATGGTGGAGGGAGCATCATGGTTTGGGGCTGCTTTACTGCCTCAGGGCCTGGACGGATTGTTGTCATTGATGGGAAAATGAATTCCAGAGTTTATCAAGACATTTTGCAGGAAAACGTACTACCATCTGTCCGCCAACTGAAGATCCGCAGAGGATGGGTGATGCAACAGGACAATGACCCAAAGCATACAAGTAATTCAACAAAACAATGGCTGCAACAGCACAGAATACGCCTTCTGGAGTGGCCCAGTCAGAGTCCTGACCTCAACCCGATTGAAATGCTGTGGCATGACCTTAAGAGAGCGATTCACACCAGACATCCCAAGAATATTGCTACACTGAAACAGTTTTGTGAAGAGGAGTGGTCCAAAATTACTCCAGATCGTTGTGCAGGTCTGATCTGCAACTACAGGAAACGTTTGGTTGAGGTTATTGCTGCCAAAGGAGGGTCAACCAGTTATTAAGTCCAAAGGTTCACATACTTTTTCCTCCCTGCACTGTGAATGTTTACATGTTATGTGCAATTAAACCATGACAACATCTAATGTTTGTGTAGTATTATGTTCAGCAGACTGTGTTCTTCTATTGTTGTGACTTAGATGACATTCAGAGCACATTTTATGCCCAATTCATGCAAAACTCCACGTAATCCCAAGGGGTTCACATACTTTTTCTTGCAACTGTATAAATAAAGGTCGGTTGGAGTTGATTAAATTGTCTGTAATTGGATAGGAAACTGATTCCATAAATAGGTCTATACAACAGTGATACATGACTAAATTTCTGAATGGTCTAAAGTTGGGAGTGGTGTGCCCCAGGGTTCTGTCTTGGGGCCCATGCTGTTCAATATGTCTATTAACGTTTTATAGTGGTTTGAATCAAGAGCTGAATTTCAGTGCTTGCTGATGATAGGGGGAAAACTTTACGATAAGAGGAAACCTTGGCGCAGGATATAGAATCATTATAGGAAGACCTTGACAACATAAAGAGTTGGTCAGCTACATCGCAGATGGGGTTTAGTATTAAAAAACGTAAAGTTATGCACTTTGGTGCAAAAATACACATGTACATAAAACACTGCTCTTGGAAACAAAAGTCCATTTGCATTAAAGGGATGCCACAGCAAAAAAAAAAAAACTTCCAATGGATGGGACAGAAGCTAATCTCAAATCAACCACAAAATAAAATTAGACACAAAAACAGTAATAGGAACATAATAGATAGGAAAGGGGAAAATTGCCCAAATTGCTAGCAGGTCTCCTAACTGATCCTAATCTGTGCCTATGCAGTTTGTCAGCTTTCCCTATCCTTTCCCTACAGCAGCTTCCAGTATTCTGATACTATGGCTGCTCTGTGCCCCCCTTTTATAGCAGAGGGGCTACTATATCTCCCATATTAGCTCTTCCGAGCTCGCTGACCATAGTTTAAAGGCCATGCAATGCATTATGTTTTTTAACCTCTTGTCTACCAAAGTATGTTTATCAACATCCTGGTAATCAAGAGGTTAAAGCAAGCTTGTGGCTGCTTCTGCATCCAAGCCATGAGCTTGGTATTGATTTTTTCAGCTGGCTCTCAGCTGTCAGGTAAAAGTGAGCTGTAGAGCCACCGGACCCCATTTACAGTGCATTGCCTGAACACATTGGTATCTATTTATTCAACGCAGCCTCATCGTTTAGATTTTACCAACAAATTATGTGTTATATTGTGTTTGTGTGCACAAAAACTCATTAGAGTGATAAACAGATACTATACAACATAAAAATAACACAACAAATGGGGTTTGAAGTATTATTTTTAGTAAAAAATACAGATAACGTGTGTAAAAAGTTTTAAAAAATTGCCCTAGTAGACACACAGTTAAAAAATTCTCCTTGGTGAATTTACAGATAAATGTGCCAGGAATGCAAATCTTGAACCTACAGGATTCAATTCGAACCTTTGGTAGCAGCAAACCCAAACCTCAGCCCTACTCATAAAAGTCAAGGATCCCAATTCTTGCATGAGCAAGCTCCTGTATAGTGCTTGGGTGACATCTTATGAAATTTGAGCTCCTCTAGATTCCTGGGAAAAGCCCAGATACATCACTCTTGTCTACAGGAAGCTAACAGATCCAGAGTGTAAGGTAGCTTTTACTTTATTGTTCTTAGTTTTTTTTCTTTTAGATTTAACTGTGCTTTTTAAGTATGAAGGGCGGTGGTTTAAAAGCTGGATGCAAGGTTAACTTTAAGATAGAACAATGAAAGCTAGCTTTATGATTGCTAAGTATGCTAACTATCTGCTGTAAAGATCTAGAAGACCTAGTAGAGGCTTGGAATGACTCTAAGGTATCATAGGGAGGCCCAACAAGCACTGACATTGTGCACACACAATGGTGCAAATAATTTTGGCACACTATTCGATCAACTCTGATTCAAATGGGCACATTTCCCTGAGAGTGTTGGGACGCTCAGAACGTTCGGGGGACGGAACCGGCGGGAAATTCAAAAATGTAAAAATTTGACATTCACTCAATACACTAAAATCTAATAGTATTACCTTACTGTATCAAACCCAGGGGTGGACTGACCATTTGGAGATTCAAAAATGTTTCACCTAAATATAGCAATGTGGGTTCTTATGGAATTCCTAGCAATACATTTATCAACATAAATCTAGCCATAAAAAGGAAAAGTAAGTTGTCATTTGCAACCAGGGGTGGACTGACTATTTGGAAACGCGAGCACTGCCAGAGGGCCCGGGGTCAGTAGGGGGCCCCATGAGATGCCCCTGGTACCTTTTTCATAGGATTTTTTGAGTTTGGGCAAGGACACAGGTGCCCCATGTTCCCCTATTGCCCGGGGGCCCCATGAGTTGTCAGTCCACCCCTGATCAAACCATTTCACATACATTTTGTCCCTAGTGCTTTGTCCTGAGCCCTGCCTGCATTTTTACTGTTCTTTCTGCCTGGAAACTGAGAAACGTCCATGGCGTCCAAAAAAGTTTTTGCGACTTTGCTCAGTGATGTGTGAACTTGGCGCTATATTTCAAATTTCAGTGTTTTTGGTTTGATTACATTATTGAATTAAATTTATTATTATTATATTATTATTTTTATGATTATTCATTATATTATAATTTATGATTTCGTGTTTCAAATTTGATCATACCCGGGATGTTTACTAGACTCTTGTTCGGACAGATTTCAGTGAGTTATTCCTAAGAATTACAGGCCTACAATAAAAAACAACATATTTCCATTGAAAGCAATGTACCGCTTTGAGCACAGAAATACTGATATAATCAGACCGCCAGGGAGGTTAATTAGCAAAATCTTCCATAGAAAACTTCAAACATTTATGCAGTACTCCTCTGCCATTCAACCTCATTATCTTACTGCTTCAGGTTCTTTCTGGTAAGAGGTGAAGTTGAGTAGAACACTAACCATAAGCGCTCAAACTTTATTCTCATTAAAAAGGTCAACAAAAATCTGGGATGTAAGGAATGTTTTATAGAAGCATGCAAAACAAGCATAGATTTTGCCTCTATGTATATAGAGGCTCTTTCAACAATTATAGTTGGTATTTTTTGGGGGGAGATTTTCTGTTTTTTTTTCTGGAGGCCCACCACCATTCTGGCCAAGGCCAGACTGACATGTCCTGCTCCTAAAGTTACCTGGAAGAATCATATATCCCAGGAAGCTGTGAGAGCCCATTTAGAGAATGACTGGGGGGCAGAGCTGCCACTTAATCAGGGGCCATGCTGCTTGTAGAGGCAGCCGGAAGAAGAGCACAAAGATAGTGGCGTGAGAACCAGGCACAGACACCTGAACAACAGATTGATGCAGGACAGTGCTGGTTTTGTTGGGCAGGTGAGTGTGTATTTTGAATTTAACCCAGCATAACAGGTAAAGGAGGATGGTGTTGGTGAGAAAAGTTAGGGGTGAGTTAAGTACCTCTTTAAAATGTCTTTTAATGGTATGATAACAAGTGATTTTATAAGTGTGTCAGTTATAGTGGGGGCGATTGCAATCTACTCCTCAACCGCAGGCAGGCGACGATTGCTGGTCACAGTTAACCTGTCAAGTTAATCAGCAGATAATTGTTTGCTAGGACGCAATGTGTGCTAGCAACCCACCAGCGTGTTAATATGAAAATTTAAAACCGCTAGCCTCTGCTCCCACCATCCATCCAGAACTGTGCTGTCTACCGCTCTCAGCTCTGCTGATGATGAGATGGTGGAGGCTGGTGGAGAGTGGTGGAGGCTGAGGGGGCAAAGGAGATTGCTGGGGGCAAAGGGGAGAGAAAACTTCTGTGGGAGGCAGAGGACACTTTTGGGGGGGAGGCAGAGGACACTGCTATGGAGGGGCAGAAAAGCAGAAGACACTACAGTGGGGCATGATATGAAGGGTAGGCAAAGGACACTGCTATGGAGGGACAGAGGAGCAGAGGACACTACAGTGGGGGATGATATGATGGGGGGGCAGAGGACACTGTTATGGAGGGGCAGTGGAGCAGATGACACTACAGTGGGGGATGATATGAAGGGGGGTAGAGGACACTGCTATGGAGGGGCAGAGGAGCAGAGGACACTAGAGTGGGGGATGATATGAAGGGAGGCAGAGGACACTGCTATGGAGGGACAGAGGAGCAGCGGACACTACAGTGGGGGATGATATGATGGGGGGGGGGGCAGAGGACACTGCTATGGGGGGGGGAGGGGCAGAGGACACAACTCAGGGTGGACAGAGGACATCTCTGTGGGAGCAGAGAATACTACTGTGACACACTATGTGTTCTTCACGATAACTTTTTATTGGCTTTGTTTTTCTAAGTCTGTAAAAACAAATAGGTAATGTGCAAACATAGCTATACTATCAGAATTCAAAAACAATCTCTTTGTAAGACCCCACTTATTCCCAAGCTGTTAAATATAAGTAATGTGCAGAGTACATTATATTATTATTATTATTATATTTTAAAGACAAATGGGAGCTTTTAGCAGTCCAGGGAGTAGTTAATGTAAACAATAGGTATGGAAATAATAAAGGAAATTTTGAAAGGAAAGGCAAATGTATTTATAGTTTGACAATGTACAATTAGGATTTTTGATGCCCAGCTGAGAGAGAAAAGAAAACATGGCATAGTTAGCACGTCATGCCATAATAATGTTACCAGTATAGAAAGGACAAGGATGACTGATCTAAAGCCTACACCTTTAACAATAACTCCTATATTTCTAACAAGCTCAAAAACAGGAAAAAACATGTTTAGGCCAAAGTTACAGCAAATCCCTTTTAATGGTGTTACTACACTCTAGATGCTTTCTGTCCAAATCAATTAGTTACCTTATTAACCAGAGGAAACTTTTAATAATAAAGCTAGCTAAAAAACATGACAAGATAAGCTTGCATAACTATTGGATAATATTTCATGAGAAAAGGCCATAAAACCCATTAACCTCAAATATTTTTATTATTTCAGTAACTTTCCTTGCTTTATTTTAGATTTCACCATTTTTATTAAATCGATTATAAAAAGAGTGCATACAATTTTATTTTTGTCACAAGTCAAATGAGCAGCAGGCTGTTCTGTAACAAGAAATCCAGTAGTCTTGGAAGACTTCGAATGTTTCAGGCCTCATGTACACTGCAGCTGCTAAACTGACATTTAGGAGCAGTTGGGCATTTTTTTCTGAAGCCCCTGAACTCTCCTCTATGTTATCCTATGTGTCCATGTACATGTAGTTGTTTAGAGGAGTTTACAGGCAGCTGAGTTTACTGGAATATTTCTGAAATAGTTTACTGGCATTTAAAACACAAAACACTCCTAAATGCGTCTAAATGCACCTAAACTCTAGTGAAAAGTATACCTTATGGCGATGCTCCAAGCTGTGGATGGTAACAAAAAGATCACCCCACCAGCAAGTAAAAAGAGGGGAGCATGATTCCGAACGATTCCAGTGTCAGCCAATACAAGTGAAGGGATGGACACTGCTCAACCGACCCCAGGAGTCTAATGTTAAGGAATGTTAAGAAATAGCCTCAGCCGCCATTCTGGCCACGCCCCCTTTGACCAAGCCCCTGGTGGGTGGAGCAAAACACATCAGAGGGTGTGGCCACAATGATGGCTGAGGCCATTCCTTAACATTGGACTCCTGGGGTCAGTTGAGCAGCGTCCAACCCTTCACTAGCACCTAAACTCTAGTTCCATTTAGCACTTCAGCATTCATTCATTTCAATGCACAGAATAAATTAAAATTCTGGTCAATGAAATAAACTCCCAAACAGCAAATGCTGCTAAGCTGTGCTAAATTCACCCACACTGGTTTCAAAAAAATGCTCCTTAGGTGAGTTTTTAATGCTGATTTTCTCCTGTCAGGAGAACCAGCGCTTACAATGAACCAGTGTAGATGAGGCCTTAGAGTCAGAGGAGTTGAACTCAGCACTGTTGGGACCAGGGGAGTTAAAGTACACTGCGCATGCACTGGTTTGTGGTGCAAAGCTATGTTTGTCAGCAGTGCTCTCATCCCTGTTATGTTGCGGGCACACCCAATGGTAAAGACATCCTAGCTTCTAAGCCGGGATGGGGTAGAACTCACAATATAGATATTTTTTATGGCCTACTGGTATGTCATATAAACTATACTCTATTTGTGCAAGCCGGACAAGTTTTTTTACACTACTGTGGCCCCTGGACGGCATAGTAATTTTTTTTTACGTAGCCTTTAAGGTGGAATTCCAATCTACAGATAACTAAGGCTAAACCTACTCCAACCCTTATTCTAAAGTTATTCTTTCTAACCCTGTGAAGAAAATATCCCTATATTTACTGTACCTGTTCTGAAGCCGCTCCTGTCTGGTCTTCAGTAGCGGCTTCTGTGTGCAGGACGGTTGGGAAATGCTTGGGAGGTCACATCACCCATAGACTTACATCTGTTGTCGGCTCCCTCTCCTGCACACAGCAGCCACTGCTAAGAGCTCAGCCTGGGACCGCACCACAGCGTCTTCAGAATAGGTGAGTATAGGGTTCTTTTCTTTACAGGGTTAGATAGAATAGCTTTAGAATGGGAGTGAGAGTAGCTTTAGCCTTATTGACTGGAATTCCACATTAAATGTTCCGTGCCATATTCCTCATCCCTAATCATTTATCAGCAGCAGAAAAGAAAATGTTATTTTGTAACCAGAAAGCAGATGACTGGAAAACTATCTAAGACAGAACTATATCTGCTTTTAGGGCTCCCAGACAAGGCAGAGGGACAATTTCCTGACAACTTTATTGGGAAATGATTGTAAACTACTTTTGACTGTGACCCCTTTACAACCCAGATAGCCCCAGCACCATATTAGATTAGGTAGCTTTTTTAATAGTTCTCAATAAATGTTCTGATCATCAAAGGTAAATGATTACTGGCTTAAAGCACTATTAAACACAAAACAAATATTTATCTTATGGCAGTTCACCAATTGTTAGATGTGGTAGTTTTATTTTATCTTTCTTCCTTTTCTTTATTTTAATCTAGTAATCTGGCCCATAAGTCTGTTGTTTTTCAAAAGTAGCAGTTAAAGGTTTGAGACAAACCATTTAATACTGATATGGGGTGCTTACAATGGACAGCTTTTATTCATGTATGTAAAACCTTTTATCCCATAGGAAAAACAACTGTTGCAGTAATTGCTTATAGAGTGTAAGCTGGAGTTTGGCTTCAGTTTGTTAGTGTATTTAAATCTGCCAGCGCATCTATCTCTGCCCTCCCCCGGGATAAAGAGGAGCTTCAGTCTCCCCCCAAAAATGTAAAAGTCAGCAGCTACAATGTAGCTGCTGACTTTTGATATAAGGACATTCACCTGTCCAGGGATCCAGTGCTGTCCTCACCCGAGCTCTTTCCTAAATGGGCTTCGGGTCCAGGCACCAGCATCTTAACTAAGGGAAACAGGTTATGAACAGTCAGCTTCCCACTCTGTATGTGTGAGCCATGCTGAGTGAATGGTTCCGCAGTCTTCTGTGACTTGTGATGTGTCCCAGAATGTTGTGGGAGAAGGGAGGGTGAACGTCCACTAGGCAAACCAGGTGGAAGTGGGAGCAGGTAATTGTCAAAATAAGTGCCAAATGTTAAAGTGGAGGGAGGGGAGCAAACAAGCGGAACTTCTCCTTTTGAGTGAAGTTCCACTTTAACGATGCTTCTGTCCAAAAGTGTCTTTGTTGCGCCTTTGTTGCTCTTCCATCCAGAGAGCAGACACTCTAAGACAGGAATTGTGTGACTGGCCGGATCACCAGGGAAAACTGAAGGGGAAAAAGCCTAACCAATGCAGGCACACTATTTAAGGATTGGTAAGTTGGTATATATAAATTTTTTGGTTTTGGGTTTAATACTGCTTTAAGACTATTATGCCCTCTCTTTATTATAATTGATGAGTGATGGGATCTAACAGATTTAGATTCCTTACTTGGAATGTTAGAAGTATGGGTAATAAACTGAAAAGTACAATTTCATTTACTTAAATTCAGCAGTTCAACACCATGGTAATTTGCCTACAAGAGTTTCATCTAGTCAAAGATAGTATTAAATACTTCCAAAAGCATGGCTCCAGTGGTCCTGACACTGACTCATGCCACATATTCTACTCTAGGGGAGTATGAAGTATCAGTCCTAGCCCATAAACAAGCTCAGTAGAAGTGTATCAAGACTAAAACAGACCCTGAGGGCCACTGTATCATTTTTTTAAGCTACTCTTTTCCCAACACCCATTGTAATAAATTCCCATTGTAGTAAAATCCAGCACCAATTTCAATGAATCAATCACGTACTGCTATATCCTTTATGGTTCAATACCTACAAGCTTGTGTATTATGTAAGGTGGATTTAAATATGATTTTGAACCCATCTCTTGATAGGGAAGTAGTATCAATCCTTAATCTGTAAATTGGACAACTGCTTGCAGCAATTAGCATCTAAACTTGGATGGACTGAACGTGGAAATATATATAGTATGTTCCCAGACACTATGTTCCCAGAGATTTCTCCTGTAATGCTACCCCCATATGAGCCACTAGGATATTGTTCAGGTGTTCCTTCTTTTTGTGTTACAGACACACACACACACACACACTTTTGCTTGTTGGGGTTGTTTTTTTTGGTAGTTTTATTGTTGGAGAACTTGGATAGGGAGAAGGGGATATAGTAGGATACTCCGAGAATAGAACTAAATACAGTTGAGGACAAAACTTCCCTAAATAGCAGCCTTGAGCAAAATCCCAGTGTCAGAAAAGGGGTTAAATGGACGTTTCTTCAGGACAACAGCCGATGTCCCCTTTAACAGACCCACGCTGACTATACAGCACCAGAAGGGTAGCAAAACACACAGAGCCCCCAATATCCCTCAGTGACTGTACTCACAAGGTCCAAGTACAGAATGGTAGCCTCTTTCAAATCTTCCAAGTGATGCCCTCAGTCAGCATTCTGAAGAACTTCTATCTCTTACTTCAGGCTCTCAGGTGATCCCCTTGAGGCCACATAACAGTAGTAGCTTGGGAAGGCAGCATGCCTTCCCCCAAGCTGGTAAAATCTTCACCAGGAAAGACCCCAGGCTCAGTGCGCTCAAAGCATAAATATCCTCTTTCAGCATCCTTTAGGGCACTCCTTCGGATTGGCTGGAGTGGCATTAATATTCATACTGTGCTTTGCATGAGTTCCACTTCCACCTATACATCCAGAAACTTCCCAACTTCCTAGGTCACTTGGATACAGAGGAAGCCAGAGGCAGAATTAGCAGCATTTGAACACACCTAGCAGGCACCACTAAACAATAATAGCTCTCTGTTAAGCAGAAAGCCTAATTAGGTTTTCCTAACAGTTCTCCTGTTAAGAGGAACCAACTATAATCTACTTATCCTAGCACCTATTTAGGAGGGTGCTACACTCCTATATTTCCAATCTGCTTTTATTAAACAGAACTCTTAACAGGTGAATGAAGGACTCAAGAATACCACTGAACTTGGCACCAGGCTTCAGTCGTATGCCAAATGGAAACTGTTTTATATCCAATTATAAACCAATTGATTTTAAATATGGTAACCATACTATGAAACTGCTAGCCCTTATTGCAAAGCCTCAATTTTGCCTCAAATTTTAAAATATGATGGTTGCTTATTTAACTGATGCAGGGGGAATGCTGAATTGCTTTTCTGGATTACCATTGTCTACACTTACTAAATTTTAGGACAGTATTCAAATGTAATTGAGCATTTCAACCTTCCTACAATTACCTCCTTCTAAAGTTCAGATATTGGATAAAGCAGAACGGGGGAATACATAATTCAAGCCATATCATCCCTTGCCTCAAATAAAGCCTCAGGTTCAGACAGTATTTCCTTAAAGGTTTATAAACAATATATAGATTCTATTGTGCCTACTCTAAAGACAGTGTATAAAAAAGCATTTTTTGACAGTTGGAAACTACCAAAATCTCTGTATGATGCCACTTTTGTTCTCCTACAGAAAACTGATAAGAAAACAGCAGTTGATTGTGCTTTACAGAGTCCTATCTTCATTAAATTATGATTTTATATATATATATATATATATATATATATATATATATATATATATTTATATATATATATACATACAGCATACTAAAGTCTGATATATGATCTCTTATAGAGTACATGCTGCTCACACTGGTTTTATGCCTGGTGAGTCTGCTATTGTAAGCCGTGTACCGGGTGGGCTCCCCAGGATACAGTGAAGTCACGAACGAGGAAAGCAACCCTGACACCAGCTTTTGCAACAACAGAATTTTACTTAGATGTGGCAAATTAACACAACCACAAATGCTGGAAACATACAATAAATTTACATACACCCAGCCCAAAGGCTGAGACCCTTGTGCTGCACAGCACGGCGCCTTCTGATGGATGAAGGTAAAAAGTGTAGTAATTTACCTACTGGCGGGCACAAATAATCTGCCACACCTTACCTGTTATTACCCTAAAAGAGGAAGAATCAGTGTATGGGTGTATGGTATGGGCTAGCCTGCGGTGCAGCACAACAGCTTACAAACTTACACAAATCTACAGTATTCCCCCTCCCATAACTGGTCCTGTAGCACGTGCCTGAGTATTCCTTCTGAGCAAAATGCCAGTCTGGCTTGAGTTTGTGGAATTTTATCAGCTCTCCAATGTGAAATGTCACTTTAAGTTGTGGAGTCCTTCCAATGATCAATAACACTTGTGGCCTGACAGAAACAGAGACCCTAACTAACTAACTATAGGCCTGTCTCAGTCTCAAGGCGCCAACACTGAAATGAGGTGCGTGCACGATCTTACCGACCCGGGTCTTCTTTGTATCCGCTGATGACTCTGAACAGAACAAATGTCTCTCCAACAAGCAGCAATCTCATCAGCATTCCTGGCAGCAATCTTCCTTTCTCTGAACAGGATCAGCGTCTTGAACACCATCAGCTTCACTTAGCTGCATTTCTGATTACGGAGGGATGTTCTCACACCTGGCTGGCATCGGATTCTCAGCTCACACACAGCCCCATTCTCCAAAGCATGGCTGCTGTCTCCTCTTCCTGTTCACTCAACTCCTGAGTAAAAATCCCACCCCTTCATGAATATAGAAGTATCTATGCAGTCTGAGGCTGTGTTAGAAAAACAGTGACATCTTGTGGTTAAACCACAGAATGTCAATCAAAACATTTGATTTACTCCAAACAGTGTTCAAACAATGAGAGCTGTTTCCCCATCTTACACTATGATTATTATTGCTGAAGAAGCAGATCCTAGCCATGACGGGTCATGAGTAATAAAGCATGTCTGTGACATATGCTCAAAATTATGGTCTAATATTGACATAATCTGCAATTTATTATTGGAATGGTTTTATAAACAAGTACTGTATATGTGGTTTTACATTTTTTCACAAAATAAAATTTGAATTTTTTAAAAAATCAAAGCTAATCTTGATGTATCTGTATCCTTTGTGCTGCATATAAATCCATTTTTCCTAGTATATATAATTGTGAATGGTTGCACTTTGGGAATTAAGGTGAAAAAAATAGCCTTTCCAGTAAATAGTCCATTTCTGGACCTTTAACTGGGTCTTTAAGTGGCTTTGAAAGGCAGAAGATTTTTTACCCTAATGCATTCTATGTATTGAGGTAAAAATCCTTCTGTGTGGAGCTCCCTCCAGCCCCCGCTTATGCTTACCTGAGCCCCATTTCAATTCAGCGATGTGGATGAGAGCAGCAGCTCTCCCAGGTCTCTCTCTCCTCATTGGCTCACACAGCAGCGGGAGCCATTGGTGTCAATAGCTGCTGTCAATCACAGTCAGTGAGCCAATGAGGAGAGAGCAGGGGGCAGGGCTAAGTCTTGGTCCGTGTGTGAATGGACAATGTTCATTCACAGGGGTACAGCTTGGGAGTGAGCCTGCTCAAGTGTTCCCATAGCAAGAGGCTTGCTATTGAGTGGTGCGGGCCACAAAAAAGAAGAGGATCAGGGCTGCTCTGTGGAAAACCATTGCACAAAACAGGTAAATATAACATGCTTGTTATTAAAAAAAAAATTACCTTTAAAATCACTTTAATGTCTAGAGGTGGGTGGACTCCTTGATCAAAAACAGACTGGGAGCTGTCTGAGACAGCTTGGTCACTCTGCTGGAAGCATGCAGTGAGCCTACTCTCAGCACATAAACCTCAGCCTCCATGAAGCCATATGTGGGGCACGTGAGTGTTAAGGAACATCCTCTCTGCCACCGTACAGATGCTTGACATGTTCAGCAAACACATTTTAAGTAATATAACATTTTGTAGAACTCAAGTGGTGGTTGAACTCTGAGGACATATTCTGGAGACAAACGGCTTGGCCTCTTTAGATACATCAAGTGCCTTTGACTTTATAAAGTAGTCCATTTTACAGGCCTACCTGGCTCATTTTGGTCTGGGTTCCACATTTCACAAAAACATTAATATATTCTCTATGGCCAGCCTCAATGTAATATTCTATTTAATGGCCTACTCTCCCCACCAGGGCACTAGACAGGGTGGCACCAATCTCTGCTCGTATTAGCTATGACAATTGAGGCTATCAGGGTCTGACAGATGAAACATTTCAGTGGTACATACTTGGCAGAAAAACTGAGCTTATAGGGCAGGGTTTTTCAACTATCCATCCATATGGCGCTGAAAATGAGGTAATTGGTGCTGGAACTGAAGCAGTGGGCCAGCAGAAGTGGTAATTTTCAGAGGTGGTAGTTTTCCCTATGCTGCTCAGCCATAGCCTGTTGAGTTGTGGGATCTTATTTGTCGCCATTTCCACAGGGATGTGATTGATCGTGTTTGGTCAGCTGACTGGAATATTTTTCTTTATATGCCCAATTCCTCCTGTTGATTGTTTTGCAATCATCTGTTGAATGGTTGCTGTGATTGCGTGGACGATACAACTTTTATTGTTTGCTCAATACTTGATGATCAGCCCATTTTTCATCATTTTATTGGATGATTTCGTTTTTGGAACCTTTATCAACACTTTCTGGATTCCAGTATGGCCTTTTTGATCTTTTGGGCTCTCTTCGTGCTTATGTTGTGAGGCATCTGTTGACCCTATTTTTCATTATTGCACCTCAATTCTGTGGTTACGTTACTATAAATCAGCATTACAGGTATCATCTTTTTCTATTGGTAATCATCTATGGACACACTTTAGCTTCAATACTTTTAATGACATATGAACATCATTAGTAGTTGTTGTCCTTTTTATTTTGATAGAATTGGACCAGTCTTGCACAGCTTGACTTTTATTATATTCTCGCCACAGTGCAGTGTCCTGTAAATGCCACTATTGAGTTCTTGCTTATTTAAATATCGCATGTCCCTTAATTTGTGGCTATTTTTTGTTTTGCTTTATATGTAACTTTTTTATTTAGCTTGATGTGGTTATATCGGCATCCTTTGTACCGTAACAAGTTTACACCTTGAAGCTGCTGATGGTAAACGCACTCATCCTATTTGTATCATGTCATACTGATTATTGTGAGTTTATTGATGTATGAAACAATGTTTTTTGTTTGTATATGGCCAGCTCTCTTTTTGTTTTAATATATATATTTAGGGTGCAGAATCCACCATTACATGAATTCCTTGAAGAAGACTTATACTCTTTGAGAGTTGAAACATGTTGAGGTTTATTTGTACATGCTAGGCTATATATGAGTGCTGAAGATGACTTTCTGATGAGGGCTTTATACATACCAAAGTTGTTATGTATATTATTATTATTATTATATAGTGTTTATATAGCAACAAAAAGTTTGCTCAGCGCTGTACGATACAGTGGGGGACAGTACATGAGACAATACAGTGACAAAACAATACACGAGGGGTTCGAGGGCCCTGCTCTTTCGAGCTCACAATCTAGGAGGTACAGGAGGAAGTGGCTGTGGGGGATGGAGTGGTAAGAGGAGTGGAGGAGATCGGCTGTTAGGTGAGGGTGGGGTAGGCTTCCCTGAAGAGATGGGTTTTCAGGGTGCGCCTAAAGGTGATGAGGGTAGGTGACAGTCTGATGGATTGGGGTAGTGAGTTCCAGAGGATGTGAGAAGTCTTGGAGAAGTCCTGCAGTCGGGCATGGGAGGAGGAGACCAGGGAGCTAGAAAGTAGGAGGTCTTGTGAGGAGCGAAGAGTACGGGTTGAGTGGTATTTGGGTATCAGGTCGGTGAGGTAGTTTGGGGCAGTGTTATGAATGTCTTTGTACGTCAATGTTAGTAGTTTGAATTTAATGCGTTGGGCAATCGGAAGCCAATGGAGGGAATGACAGAGGGGGGTGGCAGATGCGGAGCGGTTGGTAAGGTGGATGAGTCTGGCTGCTGAGTTCAGGATAGACTAAAGCCGGGATAGTCTGTGATGAGGTAGGCTGGTGAGGAGGGAGATGCAGTAGTCGAGTCCTGAGATAATAAGGGAGTGAATGAGTTGTTTAGTAGAGTCTGGGGTTAGGAACGTACGTATTTTGGAGATGTTGCGGAGGTGGAGCCTGCATGAGTTTTTCCAGCGATTGGACATGGGGTTGGAAGGACAGATTTGAGTCTAGAGTGACACCTAGGACTTTGGCTTGTGTATATATCATTTTATATCTTGATGATCAGCCCTCTGTTGGTCTTTTTTATAATGATTGATGTTTTTATATTATCTTTTATTGTGGTTAAACTTTGATTCCTACAAAATCCTATTCCAAATGTAAATAATCTTTCCCCACTCATTACCAACCTTTGGCTTGTTCCTTGGTTACACTTCGGCTTCATCCCAACCTGCAACCGTTTGTTCCCAACCGTTGGCTTGTTTACTGACTACTGTCGCAAACGTGCGCAACAGAGACTGACGCAGCATTTTGTTAAGAGTATCCATTTTTCTCCCCTCACTCCCTCCCCCTCCCTCTCTGAGAGGAGACATTTGGCCAGTGTGTGTGTGCTGGTTGTGGGTAACTGGCAGGCCAAGGCAGCAGGGAACCCAAGAGCCATAAAACATCTCTGAGCTAGGTGCCTAGCTGTCTGGGCGAGCTGTACCATATCACACCAAGTATAAGATAAGCCAAGCTTTCCCCGGAGTTCAAAGAACATTCCAAGGAAACACGACCAGTTAGCCTTGTGTTAAAATCCATTTTTCCCCTATGTCTCTTATCTTGGAATATGAGAGACTTACATAAAAACTGGACATATTGTCAGATGGACGATGAGCAGATGAACAGTTTGATGGGTCACTCGGACACACAGGAAAGCAGAAAAATAGATCTCGCGAACTGTTCAGTGTACACTTTCATAATTCATATCTAATCAATCCTCAGACTTGTCTGCATAATAATCTACCCGTGGGTGGAATGTCACTTGTGCATAGGAAAAGTTATGAGCCCAAATAGGAACTACACAAGATTTTGGCTCTAGTTTAGGTCGACACCCAGACCTCCATGCCTACATGGGGTATTGGTCCGTGGCGTCAGTGCCGCCCCCTGACCATCGTAACATAGGGAAATCAAAGCACCCCCTTCTGCTCTGAAACTTGGATCTGCTAACCCAGAACTTTGGCAAGTACTTTAACCCTTTCACCTCTCTCTGATATCTCTTTGCTGTGCTGTGGTTCTTTGTATATGTTTATATATATATCTTAGTTACAAATTTTTCTGTAAATATTTTTATTGCACCCGTTTGACCTTTTAGTAATAAATCTTTCCTTCTGAAAGTGTTGAATTGTTTCTATAGCGCTTTATTGCAATTTACGAATTCCTGCCTCTAAAGAGATGCTACTGTTTGTTTAACCCTCTGTATAACAGGCCTGTGTTATGACCGTGTTATGCAGACGATTATTTCAATCATTATAGTGTTATAGCTGATATTGCCGAGTTTCCTCTTTCTCTGTATAAAAAGGAGGTGGTGGCAGTGTGAAGGGTTAATTGCGTAATTAACCTGACCCAGTAACAATCGCTCAGGCTGCCGGTACATCGATCTGTGGTCCATTAGCTGAAAAATCGTTGTGCAGGGTGCAGCTGGGTGTGGCATTGTTACACACGTCACATCGCGGTTTTAGATTGGCTAGTCCTTCAGTCACGAGTTTGGTGTTTCTGCTACTGGACCTTGGTTTGCTCATCTCCTAGTGGGGTGATCCAGAGGAATGTGACCTGGTGCTGACATGCAGCAAATCGTATCTCCACTATCTGGAGCTCTGGTGAATACTGTTCAGTGCTTAGACCCCGCACCTCGGATGAGCCCACATCATCCTTCAGGGTGACCAGCTTTTGTACTTATCCTGCTGGTTGGTGGGAGCCTCTCAATGACTAAGTCTACTGGTCTCAGACCCAGACCCTGACCCCTGACTGTGACAGAATAATCTGGCCTAAAACATGGAAGATGCTATAGCAAATATTTGTGGCTCCTTTCAGGCAGCAAATTGCAGACCTGTAAGAGGTCAGTTTTATCTACTAAGAAAAATTTTCAGATCTGGTCCGCAGAATCAATTGCTGGACTTTTGTTCCTGAGATGGTGCTAACTCATGTATGCCTCTAACACTCAAGTTCAGTGGAGACCACTGCCATTATAGAAGTTTCCTTAACCAATGTCTCATTTATTTCCAAATGCAGCCGGCTGCATTTACTTCAGAAAAAAGAAGGTATTGTTTGTTAATCAATCAATTATGTAGAACAAGACAGCTCCACAACTGCTGTGCTATTGCCGAAGCAAAGATGCAAAGTTTGTAGCAGGGTAGACACTCTGTTGCGGAGTACACAGCTGAATTCTGACGCTGGATCTCAGAAACCCCTTGGAACCCAGCAGTGCAAAAGAGTCAGTTCCGCCAAGAACTCTATGAACAGGTAAAAGATGAGCTTGCTAGAGTAGACTCCTAATGATCTCAAGGCTTTCATCGAATTATGTATCCAAATTGATCAGAGACTGACAGAAAGGAGGAAGGAGAGACTGGAAATGTTTTTAAGTAATGGTGGCATGCATTTCTCAGCTAATCAGTTTGTTCAAAAGGATCCAAAAGTTTCTCCAGATTCTAACACTCCTGAACCTATGAAGTATGATGCTATTAAGAGATCCATTTCTTCTCAGGACAAAGAGTGAAGTTGTTCAGAGAACTTAAGGACAATTGCTGTGACTGATGTTATAGTGCCTGAACAAAAAACTCCATTACCCAACCTATTTCCCCATTGATTCATGAAGAAAATAAAGTTAATTCTCTGCTATCTCATTTTGTCATCCCTACCTAACTCATCACCGAGGGCCATGACCTTCCTTCCTGTGCTATGCTGGACTTCCAGGCCAAGAGGAACTTTATGGACATGGAATCTGCCCACAGCAATAATATTTAAACAAGAAATAAATTGGCCCCTATTGATAGGGAGGTGGTTGATGGTTCACCTTTATCTTCAGAATCTGTTACCCATGAAATGGTTCCTTTGTACCCCAATTTGAGGCTGATCATCTTTCAGCTGATTACGTCACCAAAATTTTCAGTAATCCATTCCTCGTTTTCTACCTATAATCCCTCCATCACCTGGGGAACATGGACTATAAATTTTATGTCCCCCCATTGCGAGGAAGATTATAGAAAGCCTTAAACCCCTTGAACTTCACCGATCAAGGAATCACAAGTTGATGTGATATCTACCCAGTCATATGACAACCTGCCTCCACAATACCATGGGTTTTGGGATGTCTGTGATAAAAAGAATGTCTTTTCAATTTGTCAGAATCTGAATTAAAGGTGCTCAGGAAGAGGCTTGAAGAGAATTTAGAAAAGGACTTTATTAGGTACTCAATGTCCCCTGTAGGGGCAGCCCTGTTCTATTTTGAAAAGTAAAGGACTCCACCTTGCGTCCGTGCATCAATTACAGGGATTTGAATAAAATTACTATTAAAAACTGTTAATCGCTGAAATGTTGGAAAGACTTGGTTCTGCTAAAATGTTTACAAAACTAGATTTATGGGGGCATATAACCTTGTCCACATTGGTCATGGAGATGATTGGAATAGCGCCTTTAGAACCAGATAAGGTAATTTCGAGTCCTTGGTTATGCCTTTTGGATTTTGCTACTCTCCCGCAACTTTTCAACATCATGTTTTTTAAGATCTGTTGATCCAGTTTGTGATTTTGTAAACTAAAGACTCTTCACTTCTGCACCAATATTGGTACACCTCAATCCTGAACTGCCTTTTATTATGGAAGTGAAGGTCTCAGACTCTGCTGTGGGAGCTATCCTTTCTTACTGAAGAGGAGAAAAGATGCAGATTCATCCTAGTTCTTATTTCTCTCATTTAATATCTTCAACCAAAAGGAATTATGACATAGGGAATAAAGAGTTGCTGGCAATTAAGGAAGCCTTTTCTGACTGGAAGCATCTGCTTGAAAGGGCTAATAATCCTGTAACTGTTCTCATTGATCATAAAAATTTGTAGTTCATTTGTTCTGCCAAGAGGTTATCTTCTAGACAAGCACATTGGTCTCTATTCTTTTCCAGGTTCAATTTCAATATCTCATATTGACCTAAGTCAAGGAATGGTAGGGCCAATGCTTTATTGGGAATGTTGTCTGAGCTGAGCTCTCCAGGAAGGCAACTCTAAATGTCCAATCCTATCTGAAAAGAACTTCCTAGGGGCCACAAGTTCCAAGATAATATTGAATCTCCTCAAAGAGGAGTATGAGAATGACCCACTTCTCAATTATCATCTTAAGGACATTAACCTTGAGCACTGGAAAGGCTTTTGGACCACACCGTCTCTATTTAATTGAATTGGTTCGGTGGAAACCCTCAGGTTGGCGCATGACTCTAAAATGCTGGGCATTTTGGGGTTTGAAGAACTTGTATAATGTTCCTTTTGATGTAAAGAACTATGTGACCTCGTTTGACCTGTGCATGCAGTAAGACATCCCAATCTTCTCCTTTGGGGGTTACTCGAACCACTTCCTGTTCCATCAAGACCTTGGCAGTCAATTTCAATGCACTTTGTGGTCGATCTTCCTCACTTGAAAGAATTGATCACTATCTTTGTTGTCATTGACCATTTCACAAGGATGGCTCAATTTATACCTGTTAAATGGGTACCATCTAACAAACTGTGGAGTTGATGGTTTGGGAAGTCTTTAAACTACATCACTGAATATGTGTTGTCTGAGAGAGGAGTGCAGTTCACTGTGAAATTTTGGAAAAGCTTTTGCTCAGCTTTAGATCTAACAATTAATCTGTCCTCTGCTTTTCATCCCCAGTATAATGGACAGGCCGAGAGGACCAATCAAACTTTGGAGCAGTAGCTTGGATGTTTTGTTAGTTATCTTCAGGATGACTGGGTGAACTATCTTCTTATAGTGGAGTTTGCCTATAACAATTGTAAACATTGCGCCAATTTCTTTTTTTCTTTAATGCATTGTATCATCCACTTTTTATTCCTGACCCCCCTATCTCCACTCCAATTACTGCTGTTACCAACAAATTAACTACATTACAGGAGATTCAAGAAAAATTGACTGATACTTTGAAGGACACTCGGAAATATTACAAGAAGGCTGCTGACAGACATCGCAGATCATACATTTTATGTGGGTGACAAGGTGTTTATTTCCATCTGCCAAGTTAGGTCAAAAGTTTGTGGGACCTGTCCAGCTCTCTGCTCAAATCAGCCTGCTCACCTGATGCTTAAAATTTCCTAACAGTAGGAAGATTAAGCCTGTTTATCACACATCCCTACTTTCATGAAAGAATTCTTGATTACAGGATCTTTGGAAACAAATTACAATATCTGGTGCAATGGGAAGGATATGGACCAGAGGACAATCCTTGGTAACCTGAGGAGAATGTTCATGCTCCCAGATTGACAAAAGTGTTCCGTCAGAGGTTTCCTCACAAACCTGGTCCCTAAGATGTCCAGGGGCCATCTTAAAAGAAAGGGAATGTCAGGAATGGACTCGCCAATGGTGGTGGGACTCACCTGCCTTGTAGGCTGCAGTACTAAGGCTGGCCAGCGGGTGCTCTCAGCAGCCAGAATCTCACTCCTGCAATCAAGCCATCACCTGAGGCTGATTGCAGGAGGTGTATTTAAGCAGGACCAGGCCTGCAATCAGTGCCTTGGTGTTGTTTCCCATGAGCCCCTGTACCTTGTATCCTGTGTTTCTGTTTTTCTGCCTATCTGATTTGTTGCCGACCCTGCCCTCTGCTGACTTCTCCTGCTCTGACCCCTGGCTCGTTTGACTACTCTCCTGGACATCCCTATTCTGATCTGAACCCCCGTTACCGAACTCGGCGAGTGACCTGACTACCCTTTGCCTGCTACCTTGTACATATTAGTATTAGTTAAGGTTTGGTTTTGTTTGCACTGCGTTTGTTTATTTAGTGCAGCTAATAATAAATCTTATTATTTCACCATACTTGAAGCCTGCTGTTTCCCTGTGTCAGTCCACACATCTCTGGTCATACCTGGATCCCTGACAGGGAATACTGTCAGGGTCCAGATATGAACCTGCAACCTTTGTGGTATCTGGCTGTGGCTCTTCTCACTGTGCAACATGGGATGCTGGGAAACTCTCTGTCTTATCTCTCAGGACAATCTTGATTTGTCTCTTGTTTCTGGTGAACCCTAAACTCTTTGATCCTTCCATGAACTTCCTGATTTCATGACTTCCTAATCCCTACCTGCTATATCTGTTACTGGATCCTGGTGAGGTGATCCTGAGGACCTGGTACCAACATGCAGCAAAACTCATCTCCACCATCAGGAACTCTGGTGACTACTGGTTAGTTCTTACATCCTGCACCTTGGGTGATTCTGCGTCATCCTCCAGGGTGATCTGTTTGTGTATTTATTATGCTGGTCAGTGGGATCCTCTCTAATGCTATAGCTGCTGGTCTCCGAGCCTAACCCCTGACCATGACACTTCCATACTATAGAACAACTTGGCGAATACTATGGCCAGAAAATAAACTGGCAGAAATCAGTCCTTATGCATATGTCCCCCAGATCCCCAGCTACCATGTGGCTGTAGGAGACAAAAAGAGGGGAGGGGGAGAGAAGCGCAACTGTCAGGAATGGACTGGCCAGCAATAGTGGGACTCACCTGCCTTATGAGCTGCAGTACCAGGGCTGGCCAGCGGGTGCTCCCAGCAATCAGAGACTCAACCTTGCAGCCAGTCAAACACCTGGAACTAATTATACTGGTGTATTTAAGGGACATTCAGACCTGCAGACTCTGCCTTGGTGTTGTGTTTTTCCTGGGCCCTGTATCTTGTTCCTGCATCCTGCTCCTGTTCCTGTTCCTGTTCCTGTCTTGTTGCTGACCCGGCTTGATTCTGACCTCTGCTGACTTCTCCTGTTCTGATCCCTGGCTTGCGACCCCGACCATTCTCTGCCTGACCCCCTGTACCTACCTGCCTGTTAGTTGCTGTACCCTGCTCGTGACCTGACTATTCTCCGCTTGCTCCCCCTGTACCTACCTGCCTGATTGATATTGACCCGGCCTGCCTGACGACGCTTGCACTGTATGTACTGTTATCTGTGGGTGGTTTGGTTTGGTTCGTTTGCACTGTGTTATGTTTTAGTATTGCACTGCGTTTATGTTTGTATTGTTAGCGTTAATAAATTGTTTATAACTTATCTGAAGTCTGCGTTTCCCTGCGTCAGTCACACACCTCTGGTCATACCCGGGAGCCCTGACATTACACCAAGGCCAATCCTGACCAGAAGTGGCTGCACAGGGAAGCCATCTTGGTTTGTTGATGGGAAGGATGGATCTGGATGAGGTTGCATATTTATATCTGCTAGTGTTTGATGACAGGGAGTATGCTTATCAAACTCTGAAGGAGTATACCCGGGATGAACTGCTAGAATGTATACGGCTCGCTCATGTTCTAGTAGATCAGGGCACAGAGTTCTCTGAGGTGCAGCCATTGATTGAGGTTTGTGCTGAGTTGGTTTCATCTGGTACCCCCGAATGCAGGGATGAATTTTTGCCACCATTTAGTGCAGACCAGGTAGAGTCCCTGGTATGGTTATTAGAGGATGATGTGGGTTACTTTCTGGAGCGTTATTCCACATGTTCACCACAGGTACTAAGAGATTGTATAAACGCAGTGCAGTCTTTGTTCAGACAGGCTTTGTGTAAGCTCAGCTTTGTTCAACCCATACTGCAGACATGGACAGATTTGTTACACCCAGCCTCAGTCAGCTTACAAAGACCCAGTCCTGCTTCTAATCTATCTCCTCAAAGCTCTACTCCTGTATTCCCAACAGCTCCTCCAGTTACAGCCCAGTATACTTGGCTATCTACCGCATGTCAGTACCCTGTTCCCACTCGCTGCACCTATCCTGCCTTTAACCCTGTAAAGAAGCCCTCTGTAGCGACTGTTCCTTCCCCTGTTCCATCCTCCAGCTCTTCTCTGTCTCCAGCTGCTCCATTCATTTGCAGACCTGCGTTTACTTGCAGTGCCCCAGTAGTTAAAACCAGAAAAAGCGAAAATTCTTTCCAACCAATACCATCCTGCCAGTATCCAAACCGGTGAGCCTACCGTCTGAGAACCTGCCTTCCGTGGTTCAGCCTGAAGCCTCTACTCAGCCTGAAGCCTCTACTCAGCCTGATGCCTCTACTCAGCCGGATGCCTCTACTCAGCCTGATGCCTCTACTCAGCCTGATGCCTCTCTTCAGCCTGATGCCTCCACTCAGCCTGATGCCTCCACTCAGCCTGATGCCTCTACTCAGCCTGAAGCCTCTACTCAGCCTGAAGCCTCTACTCAGCCTGAAGCCTCTACTCAGCCGGATGCCTCTACTCAGCCGGATGCTTCTACCCAGCATAATGAACTGATCCAGCCTGATGATCCTATTAGGCCAGTTGACTCGATGCCCGCTGTTGATCCAGATGATCCGGTACCTGATCCGGTGCCCGCTGTCGTGCCAATTGACTCAGAGCCCGCTGTCGTACCTGGTGACTCGGTGCCCACTGCCTTGCCAGATGACGCGGTGCCCGCTGGCGAGCCAAATGACCTGATGCCTGGTGACCCAGTGCCCGCTGTCATACCTGGTGACCTGATGCCCGCTGTCGAGCCAGACGATCCAATGCCAGACGACTCGGTGCCCGCAGTCTTGCCAGACGACTCGGTGCCCGCAGTCTTGCCAGACGACTCGGTGCCCGCAGTCTTGTCAGACGACTCGGTGCCCGCTGTTCCGCCAGTTGACTCGATGCCCGCTGTTCCGCCAGACGACTCGGTGCCCGCTGTTCCGCCAGTTGACTCGATGCCCACTGTTCCGCCAGTTGACTCGATGCCCGCTGTTCCGCCAGATGACTCGGTGCCCGCAGTCTTGCCAGACGACTCGGTGCCCGCAGTCTTGCCAGACGACTCGGTGCCCGCAGTTCCGCCAGTTGACTCGATGCCCGCTGTTCCGCCAGTTGACTCGGTGCCTGCAGTCTTGCCAGACGACTCGGTGCCCGCAGTCTTGCCAGACGACTCGGTGCCCGCAGTCTTGCCAGACGACTCGGTGCCCGCTGTTCCGCCAGTTGACTCGATGCCCGCTGTTCCGCCAGACGACTCGGTGCCCTTAGTCTTGCCAGACGACTCGGTGCCCTTAGTCTTGCCAGACAACTCGGTGCCCGCAGTTCCGCCAGTTGACTCGATGCCCGCTGTTCCGCCAGTTGACTCGGTGCCCGCAGTCTTGCCAGACGACTCGGTGCCCGCAGTCTTGCCAGACGACTCGGTGCCCGCAGTCTTGCCAGACAACTCTGTGCCCGCAGTTCCGCCAGTTGACTCGGTGCCCGCAGTCTTGCCAGACGACTTGGTGCCCGCAGTCTTGCCAGACGACTCGGTGCCCGCAGTCTTGACAGACGACTCGGTGCCCGCAGTCTTGCCAGACGACTCGGTGCCCGCTTTTCCGCCAGACGACTCGGTGCCCGCAGTCTTGCCAGACGACTCGGTGCCCGCAGTCTTGCCAGACGACTTGGTGCCCGCAGTCTTGCCAGATGACTCGGTGCCCGCAGTTCCGCCAGTTGACTCGATGCCCGCTGTTCCGCCAGTTGACTCGGTGCCAGCAGCCTTGCCAGACGACTCGGTGCCCACTGTCGTGCCTGGTGACTCGGTGCCCGCCGCTCTGCCTGGGGGCCCGAGACCTGTCGCTCCGCCTGGGGGTCCGGCGCCCGCCGCTCCGCCTGGGGGTCCGGCGCCCGCCGCTCCGCCTGGGGGTCCGGCGCCCGCCGCTCCGCCTGGGGGCCTGAGACCTGTCGCTCCGCCTGGGAGCCTGAGACCTGTCGCACCGCCTGGGGGTCCGGCACCTGCCGCTCCGCCTGGGGGCCCGAGACCTGTCGCTCCGCCTGGGAGCCTGAGACCTGTCGCACCGCCTGGGGGTCCGGCGCCTGCCGCTCCGCCTGGGGGCCCGAGACCTGTCGCTCCGCCTGGGGGCCCGATGCCTGTCGCCCCGCCTGGGGGCCCGATGCCTGTCGCCCCGCCTGGGGGCCCGATGCCTGTCGCCCCGCCTGGGGGCCCGATGCCTGTTGCCCCGCCTGGGGGCCCGATGCCTGTCGCCCCTCCTGGGGGCCCGGTGCCCGCCGCTCCGCTTGGGGGCTCGATGCCTGTAGCCCCGCCGGGGGGCCCAATGCCTGTCGCCCCGCCTAGGGGCCCGATGCCTGTCGCCCCACCTGGGGGCCCGATACCTGTCGCCCCTCCTGGGGGCCCGGCGCCCGCCGCTCCGCTTGGGGCCCGATGCCTGTCGCGCCGCCTGGGGGCCCGATGCCTGTCGCCCCGCCTGGGGGCCTGGTGCCTGCTGCTTCACCTGGTAATCTCCCGATGTGCCTCTGCCCGGAGTCCAGCCCGATGTGCCTCTGCCCGGACTCCAGCCCGATGTGCCTCTGCCCGGAGTCCAGCCCGATGTGCCTCTGCCCGGAGTCCAGCCCGATGTGCCTCTGCCCGGAGTCCAGCCCGATGTGCCTCTGCCCGGAGTCCAGCCCGATGTGCCTCTGCCCGGAGTCCAGCCCGATGTGCCTCTGCCCGGAGTCCAGCCCGATGTGCCTCTGCCTGGAGTCCAGCCCGATGTGCCTCTGCCCGGTGTGCCGCTGCCCGGAGTGCCTCTGCCCGGAGTCCAGCCCGATGTGCCTCTGCCCGGAGTCCAGCCCGATGTGCCTCTGCCCGGAGTCCAGCCCGATGTGCCTCTGCCCGGAGTCCAGCCCGATGTGCCTCTGCCCGGAGTCCAGCCCGATGTGCCTCTGCCCGGAGTCCAGCCCGATGTGCCTCTGCCCGGAGTCCAGCCCGATGTGCCTCTGCCCGGTGTGCCTCTGCCCGGTGTGCCCCTGCCCGGTGTGCCCCTGCCCGAAATCCAGTGCCAGTCTTTGATATCCCGCCAGTTACCAGACCCGGGCGGTGGAACTTTTTGCCCAGCTAGGACTGTTTGGAGCATCCTGAGGCCGCTCCTTGAGGGGGGGGTACTGTCAGGAATGGAATGGCCAGCAATAGTGGGACTCACCTGCCTTATGAGCTGCAGTACCAGGGCTGGCCAGCGGGTGCTCCCAGCAATCAGAGACTCAACCTTGCAGCCAGTCAAACACCTGGAACTAATTATACTGGTGTATTTAAGGGACATTCAGACCTGCAGACTCTGCCTTGGTGTTGTGTTTTTCCTGGGCCCTGTATCTTGTTCCTGCATCCTGCTCCTGTTCCTGTTCCTGTCTTGTTGCTGACCCGGCTTGATTCTGACCTCTGCTGACTTCTCCTGTTCTGATCCCTAGCTTGTGACCCCGACCATTCTCTGCCTGACCCCCTGTACCTACCTGCCTGTTAGTTACTGTACCCTGCTCGTGACCTGACTATTCTCCGCTTGCTCCCCCTGTACCTACCTGCCCGATTGATATTGACCCGGCCTGCCTGACGACGCTTGCACTGTATGTACTGTTATCTGTGGGTGGTTTGGTTTGGTTCGTTTGCACTGTGTTATGTTTTAGTATTGCACTGCGTTTATGTTTGTATTGTTAGCGTTAATAAATTGTTTATAACTTATCTGAAGTCTGCGTTTCCCTGCGTCAGTCACACACCTCTGGTCATACCCGGGTGCCCTGACAGCAACAACCATAGTGTAGCATGTAAAGTGTACTGTTAATGGAAAAAGTAAACAAGCACTCACAATGTTAAAAAGGAGCTCATCATGACAGTCAGGTAGCCTTTCGGATAGAGATCGGACAGGCGACCAGGATGCCTTGCCTTGGTCACTGGCAAGGGAGTGGAGATGGAATGGAAGCAGGGAACGGCCAAAGCCATGGGTCCAACACAGGGCCCAGGATATGAATCCACCTTTGTTGGAGAATGCTGGAGCTGGAACAGGAACAGGTTTCAAAGCAACCTTGATTTTTCTTCAGCCTGTCTAAAAATGGGCTACCAACTAGCATTTATATGATCAGGAAGAAGCAGGTCACAGGGAGCCGGTACACACCCTTTCAAACACTGATTACCATAGCTGTCAGCAAAGCACCCAGATCTGCGTAAAACAACAGAAAACAGAAGTTAAAAACAAAAACTGTAAAAAATAGACAAATCGTGTAATATATAAACATTATGTTTGACCACAGCTGGGCTGTTGGGGGAAGGGGGGACTGTCAAAAGCAATAAAAAAAATGTTATAGATCAATGAGTAGAATCAAATCAAGGACTAGACTGGGTTTGAACACTAGTCTGTGTGAGCCAAAGCCTGCAGCCAAATTTATGTAGCCAGCTACTCAGAACTATCCATAGAAATGACCAGTGAGAGATCCAGAACAGCCACCATCATTGAAACAAAACATCTCCTATTGAAGCAGGGCCAGATCTGAACCATCTTGCACTGAAAAGTATAGAGGGATGAATAAGCTCAGACAAGCCAGCAATTAGACCTTTCAGTGCAGGAAGGATGCATGCGTCGTGTCGCCACAGGTGCCAGGTGAAGAAATGGGGCAACCAGCACACTACACTTCACAGAGAGATGTCAATAACAGGTTTGTACCTGGCAATGCCCCATATATAAAATCAATAAATCAGTAAATCATTTTATCATTTAAATGCCTGGGGAATGTAGTTACTAAAGACCCTTCCATGGCCCTTACAGGAAATATCACCCCTCTGATAAACACCATTACATGTAAAACATTGCAAACATGGCCTCTGTCTTTGGCAGGCAGAATGAATCTTATTTAGACTATTCTTCTTCCTACATGCCTTTACAGTATATTCTCACTAAAATGCCTGCGATGGTACAAAAATACATTGTCTTACAGAACCCAGTTCTATGTTTTCTACTTTTGTGTAGGGCACCAATAGGCCAAAAGTAGAATTGACCACATTACAGAGACCCAAGGAAGAGACAGGAACGGTCCTCCTAGACCTATTTTTATATTCTTTGGCAGGGAAATTGAAACACCTAGTTTCATGGGTCATTCCTTATACTTCCTCTACTTCCTAGACCCACTTGGCGTATGTGCTGGGTATACAACAGTTATTTTCTAGAAGCTGTTTTTAGTGGATGTTTTTCCTCTCTGTGTACAGAAACAATTGAGTACTGTCCATGATACTTTTTTTATTTGCACTAACATACAATTTTGAGAACAAGCTTTCGGGGTATGTCCCCTTCTTCAAGGTCCAAGCAGTACTATACAAATACAAATTACAAAGTTTAAGCAGAATATTAGAAGGGATGAAAAAAAAAAAGAGGCTAGAGATAAGAGACAGCAAAAGCAAGGGGGGAGGGGAATACTACACTCACACAGAGGCAGTCATGCTTGAGGTGATAAAACTGTTGGATAATGGTTGAGGAATCCAATGTCCAAATTCAGGCCGTTATTTCTTGTGTCAAATAGAATTATCATTCTTAGTTCAAAAGTTTTTCTTTCCTGAATGGATTTGAAATTTCCTTTAAGAACTAAAATATTGAGGTCTCCCATTGTGTGGCCTGGTTGTGCGAAATGGTGTCCCACAGGTGTGCAAAAGTCATCTTCTTGCAACCTCCACAGTTCCAGCTTCCACCCCCAACACACGAAACGTGCCATCATACACAGTCAGGCCATTAGATACCACTGAATATGTTCTGACCCAAGAGACAGAGATAAACATCTCGGGACACTAGCAGACGCCTTCCATAAGAAAGGTTACAAGGACAAAACTATCAACACCAGATTAAACACAGCCTTGAGAATCCGAAGAGAAAATCTACTTCAGTACAAAGAGAAAAAAACAAACAACCGTGTACCTCTAGTAACCACATACAACCCAGCACTAGAAGGAATAAGAAAAATAATCAAAGATTTACAACCCATCATAACAGAGGATGGAACTCTGAAAGAAATATTCCAGAAACCACCAATACTAGCCTGCAGACAACCCCCCAACCTCAGAAATAAACTAATCAGTAGGAAACTTCCTTCTGATCAAGATGTCACAAATAATGGAAGCAAACCCTAATAAAAATCGCTGCAAACTGTGCAACCAAATCAATCCATCAAAAAGTGTCAGACACTCAAAAGGGATCTTCAATATTTCCGGATCATGCAGCTGCACCTCTAGTAATGTTGTGTACCTTATCCAGTGCAGAAAATGCAGGAAGGGATCTTATGTTGGCGAAACAGGACAGAAGTTGCAAACAAGAATGAATTTGCACAGACATATCATCAAGGAACATAAAGAAGATGACTTGTGCACACCTGTGGGACACCATTTCACGCAACCAGGCCACACAATGGGAGTCCTCAATATTTTAGTTCTTAAAGGAAATTTCAAATCCATTCAGGAAAGAAAAACTTTTGAACTAAGAATGGTAATTCTATTTGACACAAGAGATAATGGCCTGAATTTGGACATGGTATTCCTCAACCATTATTCAACAGTTTTATCACCTCAAGCATGACTGCCTCTGCGTGAGTGTAGTATCCCCCCTTCCCCCCTCGCTTTTGCTATCTCTTATCTCTAGCCTCTTTTTTTTTCATCCCTTCTAATATTCTGCTGAAACTTTGTGATTTGTATTTGTATAGTACTGCTTGGACCTTGAAGAAGGGGACACTCCCCGAAAGCTTGTCCTCAAAATTGTATGTTAGTGCAAATAAAAAAAGTATCACGGACAGTACTCAATTGTTTCTGTCGCGAATGCACTAATAGGGCTACAATCACCTCAAGCAATCTCCTCTCTGTGTAGAATGGTGTTAGGTGACTGGTATCCTATCAAGGTCTGCCTGGTGATTTATCTTCATAGTATAATCCAACTTTTGAGCAGTTATGTATTGTTCATAACTCTGTTTTATGAAAATCTAATGGATTTTCCCCTTGCCATCTTATTAAATATGTACTATGAATGTGTTCTGCACTCCTTTTCAAAATTTCATGATAAGTATGAGTTGCCTTGTTCTTTCTTGTACACTTTTCCACAACTCTGTCATGGCTTAGAGGCACAATTTAAAACTCAGAATATACCTAAATCTAACTGTGCCCTAAAATCAAAGTGTCCTAAAGGGTTGGTTTCTATTCTACTCCACCATTTACTACTTACTACTTACTAAACTAGGGTTGTCTCCCCTTGCAGTTAGAACTATATGGCAGCTTATGCACACAATCAGATGAAGACTGGGGTGATGTGTTTTCGCATATAAATGTCTCATCGAAAAGCAAATAATCTGTTAATCCAGCTGTATATTATCCACCAGACCTATCTATCCTTACTCCATTTAAATAAAATGTGATGTATAACCACCCACAACTGTATACATTGTACCCAGCCCCAAGCTGATTTTCTGCACCTCATCTGGAGTTGTCCATTCATAGTTGATTTCCTGAAGCAAGTGACTACTTTCGGTGCTATCCTACTCACAGTTTTATGTTTGCTAGAAATGTGCTTATTTTGTTTATTGGACAAAGAAACATTGTTCATAGCTTGCAAAGTCATTGCTATTAGACAAACTCACCTCCCCCTAATGCAGGGGTGGGCAAACGTTTTGACTTGAGGGCCACAATGGGTTCATATATTGGACCCGGGGGCCGGACCAAGAGTAGATGAATGATGTGTATGTGTCATCCATAGTAAGTATAGTAATATTCCCCCATAGTAAGCATAGTAATTAATCCCCCATATAGTAATTCATTACCCATATAGTAATTCATCCCCCATATAGTAATTCATCCCCCATAGTAATTCATCCCCCATATAGTAATTCATCCCCCATAGTAATTCATCCCCCATAGTAATTCATCCCCCATATAGTAATTCATCCCCCATAGTAATTCATCCCCCATATAGTAATTCATCCCCCATAGTAATTCATCCCCCATAGTAATTCATCCCCCCTATAGTAATTCATCCCCCCTATAGTAATTCATTGCCCATATTAATTCATCCCCCATATTAAGTCCCCAAGTCCCCCCTGTGTCAATTCACTTACCTTTGCTCCGCGCGTTCCTCTCGCCGTGTTCCCGCGCCATTCCGGTGTAGCATGAAAATCTGTCTCCTATGAGGATCTGTCCCCCTCGACGTATCTGCGCATGTGCCAGTTTCAGGCATTAGCAGCCGATCGGCGATCTCCGGCACATGCGCAGATACGTCGAGGGGGACAGATCCTCATAGGAGACAGATTTTCATGCTACACCGGTCTTCAGGGCGGACTGTGAGAGGAGCCTAGCGGGATCCTAGCTCCGCGGGCCGGATTAAAAGGTTCGCCGGACCGTATACGGCCCGCGGGCCATAGTTTGCCCATTGCTGCCCTAATGTCTCCCAGTGTAAGCTGGTAATAAATCAGATTATCCCTTATGAGAAGGTGATGTATGGGAAGAGAAGCAATCCTCTTAAATTTCATAAAACACGGGACTTATTGTGTACTTTGACTTTGGGATAAAAATTGCTCTGGTCCTCTTAAAGTGGTTGTAACCCCTTTCATACAGTATACCCAGTGAAGTGACTGTCCTAAGGTGATACACAGAGATGAAAGAAATTCTCCTACATAAGTTGTACCTGTTTATCTGCAGCATTCACTTCTATACATCCAAAATCCTGGATTTATAAAGCTTGTCTAAGCTTTCAGAAAGCAGGGGACGGAGAGCTGACATCACTCACTGCAGAGCCCAGTGAGGAGAGCTGATTAACCCTCAATTCACATCTGTGCGGGTGGTACCACGCGGGACAAATGCCTGCAGCCACACAACCCACACAGAAGAATGCGGGACCTGTGGGCATGTGCCATTAATTCTAATGGCACTTTGCCCACACTGGAAATCACAGCCGTACTGGGAACCTTGGTTCCTGTTCGGGCTGCGATTTCCAAAGTAGTGCAGGGACTTCTTCCCTGCTTATCCCATTCAAATAAATGGGCTCTCGTGCCCTCGCAAATCGCGGCCTGCTCAACCACAAAGATGTGAACCAGCGCTAAGGGAAGGGATATCCCCCCCCTTCACACAGCACATAGGAACAGACCTGAGGATGTCAATTACAGGATATGTGCTGGAGATCCCTCCCTTGTCACCTTTTTTCTCTTGGTGTCATTAACACTTGCCAGTAACTCATGCTTATGGCAGAGGAATGAGGCAGCAGACAGAAATTACACTTAGTGCTCTGGATTGAGACAAGTACAAAATATATGCCTTGTTCATATTTTGTGTCTGAGGTTTACAGTTACTTCAATGTAATCTTAGAAATCCACTGTAAGTTTACTTTAAAGACCAACTCCAGGAATTAGAAAAAATTACCCTTGCATTCCTTCCTCCCCTCATAGTACAAGGGTGAAATACCCAATACCTCTAGGGGATAAGGAATAATTACCTTAATCATCATTCCAGCAGCAGGCTCCCTTTATCTGTGTATGGTGACATCATCAGATAGTGATATCACCAAGTACAATGAAGGGTCAGTAGGCCTGCATGTATGTGAGAACGGTGAGGAGAGTGCTGAAGGTTGCAAGATTGAGGAGTAAGGTGATTAATACACCTTATTTCTCATCCACTAGCGTTATTAAGCATTTAAGCCATGGGCTTTGAGCTTTAAAGGATGTATCTTACCAAATGCTGTTTATGATAAAACAAATCAGTAGAGATTGTCAAAGTTTGCCTAATTATTTTATTTTCTGTTACCATGCACTGCTACATTATTTTTCATATACAGTATATATATACAGTGGTGATCGAAAGTTTAGGCACCCCAGCTAAAAATTTGTATTAATGTGCATAAAGAAGCCAAGGAAAGATGGAAAAATCTCCAAAAGGCATCAAATTACAGATTAGACATTCTTATAATATGTCAACAAAAGTTAGATTTTATTTCCATCATTTACACTTTCAAAATAACAGAAAACAAAAAAATGGCGTCTGCAAAAGTTTGGGCACCCTGCAGAATTTATAGCATGCACTGCCCCCTTTGCCAAGCTGAGACCTGCCAGTGTCATGGATTGTTCTCAATCATCATCTGGGAAGACCAGGTGATGTCAATCTCAAAGGTTTTAAATGCCCAGACTCATCTGACCTTGCCCCAACAATCAGCACCATGGGTTCTTCTAAGCAGTTGTCTAGAAAACTGAAACTGAAAATAGTTGACGCTCACAAAGCTGGAGAAGGCTATAAGAAGATAGCAAAGCGTTTTCAGATGTCAATATCCTCTGTTCGGAATGTAATTAAGAAATGGCAGTCATCAGGAACAGTGGAAGTTAAAGCAACATCTGGAAGACCAAGAAAAATATCAGACAGAACAGCTCGCAGGATTGTGAGAAAAACAATTCAAAACCCACGTTTGACTGCACGATCCCTCCAGAAAGATCTGGCAGACACTGGAGTTGTGGTACACTATTCCAGTATAAAGAGATACTTGTACAAATATGGTCTTCATGGAAGAGTCATCATAAGAAAACCTCTTCTATGTCCTCACCACAAAAATCATCGTTTGAACTTTGCAAATGAACATATAGACAAGCCTGATGCATTTTGGAAACAAGTTCTGTGGACCGATGAGGTTAGAATTGAACTTTTTGGCCGGAATGAGCAAAGGTACGTTTGGAGAAGAAGCGGCCCAGAATTTAATGAAAAGAACCTCTGTCCAACTATTAAGCATGGGGTTTGATCAATCATGCTTTGGGGTTGTGTTGCAGCCAGTGGCACAGGGAACATCTCACGAGTAGAAGGAAAAATGGATTCAATAAAATTTCAGCAAATTTTGGATGGTAACTTGATGCCATCTGTGAAAAAGCTGAAGTTAAAGAGAGGATGGCTTCTACAAATGGATAATGATCCTAAACACACCTCGAAATCCACGGGGGATTACATCAAGAGGCGTAAACTGAAGGTTTTGCCATGGCCTTCACAATCTCCTGACCTCAACATAATTGAAAATCTGTGGATAGACCTTAAAAGAGCAGTGCGTGACAGACAGCCCAGAAATCTCAAAGAACTGGAAGACATTTGTAAGGAAGAATGGGCAAAGATACCTCAAACAAGAATTGAAAGACTCTTGGCTGGCTACAAAAAGCGTTTACAAGCTGTGATACTTGCCAAAGGGGGCAGTACAAGATATTAACTCTGCAGGGTGCCCAAACTTTTGCAGACGCCATTTTTTTGTTTTCTGTTATTTTGAAAGTGTAAATGATGGAAATAAAATCTAACTTTTGTTGACATATTATAAGAATGTCTAATCTGTAATTTGATGCCTTTTGGAGATTTTTCCATCTTTCCTTGGCTTCTTTATGCACATTAATACAAATTTTTAGCTGGGGTGCCCACACTTTCGTTTCCCACTGTATATATATATATATATATATATATATATATATATATATATATATATTGAATATGCATATGTTTTTTATTTTGTACAACTGGTGTAAGAGCAATAAACGAAGTTAAAAAGAAAAAAGTATAGATTCCCTTTTGTTAAAATATTATTTTTCTTTTTAAAATAAAAATAAATACAGCACAAAAAGTACAGCTTGCCCTTCCCAAGTGGAACAACAAACATATAGGTATATTTATTTAAATAGACGTACAACTCCTGTTTTGGGAGCAGCCCTATTCCTGCTTGCAGGTCCTGTGACGAGATTCCAATGTTCTGTGTACATCCTAGACAGTGTGTGGTCTTTGCAAACAATAGCATTCACTTCAAAGAAATATGATCTTACAACAATTTTTTTTCTTTTATTGACGTTACAGGTTGAGTGTAGTAAAACATGTAAAGGAATGTTGTAAATATTAGCTGCTAAAGTACCTAAGCCATTTTACTTTCTGGAATCTTTTTTTTTTTTCAGAAACTTTTTTTTAATTTGTCTTTTCTCTTTTATACATGATCTTATGGAGAGCTCTGCACAAGAAAGAAAGACAGGAAGCTAATGTCCAGTTCTCCCTCTTAGGATAGCCAAATGATCATACAAAGCACACATGCATTTCCTGTGATCGGTTAAATACTATTTAATTAGATATTTATTGGCAGAGAAAATTTTTTGAAAGATCATCCACAAGTTCGCTAAATATGCATAGCCTTAGGAATAGCGCAGATTACACTAATACAGACATGATCTTTAAAATATGACATTCTTTAAAAACAATTATACAGGCTCTGCTGCAGTGCATGTGTTGAATACCAAAATGCTGCCAAGAGAGCAGAGGGATGGCCTCATCATTGTGCTGCTGCTGCTTCCGTATCCAATCTTCAGGCTGGGAAGTGTTTTTTAATAAACTGCACTGCCTCTGTCTAGGAGTTCAAAAATCTGGCTGCGCTGTCTGGCAAGAGTTATTTTTTGACAAGACACTTTGCATGTCCAAAATATTCTACATCCTAGCAATTTTCTATTTTCAGAGTTTAGTCCCACTTTTTTTATAATTATATTTTTCATTAAGATTTTTCAAAATATTATCATAATTACAAATTCTAAACAAATTATTACAAGGAGATAAGTGTGTAGAACAAAAATATACAATATCATAAAAGTGGCAAACACATGGTAGAAAAAAAGGCAAGTTGTCAGAATCTCAAGTTTACAAGATTTCTCTGATAGCTATTATTATTATACAGGATTTATATAGCTCCACCAGTTTGCACAGTGCTTTACAAAATGGATTCTCATCATATGGATACAGTAGTAAATGTCATTAGGACAGAATCATATATCAATTTAACAACAGCCAATGGGAAACAATCAAAGGATGTTGTAAGAAGGGGATGGAGTCCCACTTTAACTATGCCCCTTAAGCTATGCCCACTTTTTGCCACCATACCACCATACTACTGCTCTGTATGGTTTTCTATGCACCATAAAGTGGCATCGTTATCTAATATACTTTTCTGATTATATAGTCATGTGCCATTTTAGCTTTGTCACTAGTGCCACTTGTAACTTTATCTGATCTGTTTTAAATCCAGAGTGCAGAAGATTTAATTTTTATTAGAATTCTACTACATAAAAAAAGGTCTTACAAAATAAAAAGGAAAGTAAAAACACCTACAGTGTTTAGTACTATAAAAGACCACTTTTCTGTCTGAGATCCAAGTGGTGGCAGTTGATCCATATCTTTGCAATTAACTCAGATCTTTATCCAAGCAAGCCCAGCAACCAATTACATTGAAAACGGATAAGTAAAACGGCATGTGGATACATGTGTTTCATTGAGTATAACAGGCTGTTTTGGAACTAATGTTGACAGATGGAAAACTAGCAAAACCTTGCATTATTCATAAAATTGTTGTGCAATTCCGACTATTTAAAATAAACAGGAGACTGCAGGGCTACAGAAAATGGGGTAATAAAAATCTGGAAGTCAGTTTAAAGTTATGTTTATCTGGAAATGAATATTCTATTCTTATTTCATCAGTATTCTGCTAATGAAAAATAAATCAGCTTTGCACAATACATAGAAGCCATGGATTTTTTGAACCTTGCAGGTATTTTGATGCAAAGGTTGAAAAATGGTGATTTTCACTACTCACATAAACTTACCTAACATTATTATTATTATATAGGATTTATATAGCGCCATATTTTTACTGCTACTGGTAACTGGCATTAGGGTTGACTTAAAGTGGTTCTAAAGGCTCAAGGTTTTTTACCTTCATGCATTCTATGCATGAAGGTAAAAAACCTTCTGTATACAGCATCCTCCCCAGCCCACCCTAATACCCACCCTAATACCCACCCTCTTCTCATTGGCTGAGACAGAAGCCGGGAGCCATTGGCTCACACTGCTGTCAATCACAACCAGTGAGCCAATGAGAAGATAGAGGGGGCGAGGTCAAGCCACAGCTCCATGTGTGAATGGACACACAGAGCAGCGGGTGCCCCCATAGCAAGCTGCTTGCTGTAGGGGCACCCCACAGGAAGGAGGGGCCAGGAGAGCCTGCAGGGGACCTGAGAAGAGGAAGATCCAGGCTGCTCTGTGCAAAACCACTACACACAGCAGGTAAGTATAAACATGTTTGTTATATTTTCCTTTAAAAAAAAAAATAAGGCTTTAGAATTGCTTTCAAGTAGCATTAAACCCCCTTAGCATTTTTTAGTTTAACACAAAATTAAAGTTGTTCTAAAGCCAAACCATTTTTCACCTTAATGCATTCCATTTACCTTGCATCACTGAGGAAAAAAAATATTCCCCTCAGGGTGATCTATGTACAGTGCAAGGATTTTGACAAAAGTTGTTGCAGGGTCTTCATCCCTTTATTTAAGATTTCCCTTTGGGAATATTTCACCAAAAATGACATTTTTATTGCAGGGGATGCCCAAAATCTGACTTGTATCTTAGTGCAGACTTCTGGGAAAATCAGTAAGCCAATCATACAAGCAGGAAATGACAAATCTGGGGGGCGTCCTGTAGACCATCTGTGTACAGAACACCTCCAGGTAGCCATATACTGCATTGCATGTTACAGAAAATTACAGAGCTGTAGATTGAAAAGGTAATTTTTAATAACATTCAATTACAATATGACTTGTATCGCAATTGTATAGGCTATAATATTTTTTTTATTTGCTATTTTCTTTTCAAAGACAGTGGAGTTACCCTTTAACCAGATGCCTGCCACCCCATGCAAATATTTGCTGCAGAGCGGATCACATGACTGATATGTGATCTGGCTCTTCTGGGTAGGGGGGCAAATCATAGCTGTGCTTTGATTTGTTACAGCACAAGGTAATCAGTGGGTCCCAGCCAATGATTTATGGCCAGGACCCACCGATTGGCACAGCGGAGCTATTTCTTGACAGCGGCAATATGCCGTTTTTTGTTTCCCTGCAAAGCAGAGAACAAAAACCGGCACTTCCCTTAGAAAAATCAGCACACAGTAAACACGTAACACTTGTTAGGCACACAATTAACCCTTTGATTGCTCCTAGATGTTAACTCCTTCCCAGCCAGCATCATTAGTACAGTGTCAGTGTATGTTATTAGCAATGATCACTGTATTAGTGTTACTGGTGATGTCAGTGACAGTCAGTTCCCACAAAGTGCCTATCACAGTCCCGATATAATTTGCTAATCTTTGCCATTACTAGTATTAAACAAACAAACAAATAAATAAATAAAGATTCCAGTATGTATCCCATAGTTTGTAGGCACTATAACTTTCATGCAAACCAATTAATATACGCTTATTGGCATTTTGGCCTAAATTAATTAAGAAATTATTTTTTTTATTTTTATTGCAAATGTTTTCCAGCAGAAAGTAAAAAAAATTTTTTTTCAGCATTTTTGGTCTTTTTTTTCTTTATATAATAAACAATAAAAAAACTCAGTGATGATCAAATACCATTAAAAGAAAGCTCTATTTCTGTGAAAAAATGATATAAATTTAGTTTGGGTACAGAGTTGCATGACCTCGCAATTGTCAGTTCAATTAGCGCAGTGCCAAATAGCAAAAAAATTGCCTTGTCATGAAGGGGGTAAAATCTTTTGAAGGTCAAGTGGTTAAGGTAAATAAAGGTCCAACTATTTGTTCCTCCTCATGTGTGCTCTCATGATCCAGAACTGTGCCCATCTGCAGTGCTGCTGCTCTTTCTTCCTCTTAGAGGACACACTGTCAGTCAAATCCTGTGAGGAGAGAGCAGGGGGTATGAGCCGAGCTGTGTGTGTCTACGGATGCACACAGCCCAGCTTGGTAGGGAACCTGCATGGGTACCTCCTAAGCATATGGCTTGTTGAGGAAACAGTCAGAGAAGAAGAGGAGTGGAAAGCGCCGACAGGGGACCCCATAAGTGGAGGTAAGAGACAGCAGTACCATTGCACAGAGCAGGTAGATTTAACATCTCTTTTTTTTAGGAAAAAAATACCTTTAGAACCACTTTAACATTCCACAGTAACTCTTTTTAACTTTGTTAAAATTCTTACACCAGCACTTGCAGTTTACAGCTTTCAATGCTGCTGACTCCTGCTCTCGCACTGTAGCTTCCCCCAACCTAGCTTCAATCTATATTCTAAACCAACACCTCTATATAAGCCTTTTGGTTAAAATATTATTGCCCCAAAGTTACCCTGGGTCCTACATAGTTTTGAGCCAGCATTGCCCATATTTCATTGCGTCTAACAAGGCCTGCTTGAGTATGGCCAACCTTTGTGGTACATTTAGGGTAGTACTATCTATTGGCAGAATCCCTGTCCTGTGTCCTATACACTTTCAAGCATAGACAGTATGAAATGTCACTAACAATAACAAATAAAGTCTCCTTCTTATTGCCTAAACATAATCACGTGATGTGTGGTGAAAGGGCATTGTACATAATGTAGGCATAACTATATTTAATAATCTTGATGTATGCACATAATACATATAACTATAACTTCATAAAGTATAAAGTCATTTATTGATTAGACAGCCTGTTAATAAAATGATTCTGTATACGTACTAGACTTGTGATGTCAGGGTTGCCACCTCATCTCTTTAAATCTGAACACATATTAATTACACAGGTTCTGTGGCTGATTAAGGTGGTAATTACACGCACTTAGTGCCTTATCTGCAATAAATTAGCCCCAGAACCTGCGTAAATAATATGTGTTCAGTTTTAAAGGGATGAGCTGGCAACCCTGCCAGTGAGTTAATGAGGAGCTCATTGATATAATAAAACAATTAATTTAACCTGTGCAATTACTGTATGTGTCACACAGCCAGTATCTTGAAAACCACATGTTTGTTTCCCTGCAGGGTGTTGTCTCCATGGATCTGGCACCATGTCCTTTGACTTGTTGCCAATTCATTCTGTTGAAATGAAATAAAGGAAATGTTTGCATTTGTGAAGAACACAGCTTGAGGTAGCTTACTGTCATTGTGAACTGCTCTGTCTGTTTTGACCTCTAACAATATGGAGGTGGGGCAATAGATAATTGTTTTGTCAGTTTTCTCTTATTCTACACTTCTAAGAATCCCTTATAGCTCAGAGAATGTTCCGGCTTTTAAATGTCAAAAACTTGCTGTATTTGCCTGTTTATTGATATAGTTAAACCTCAAAACAAAGGTGTATTATTTTGAAATTTACCAAGTCTTAGATGTGGTGGCTCCATGAAAACTTTCTTTTGTTAAATTTTTTTCCCTTTTTTTTGAATCTGGTTATCCGGACAATAAGTCTGCTTTTTTTCAACTTTCAAAAGTAGTAATAATAATAATAATAATTGGTTATGACCTCCTTTCCGGTAATTTATATTTGCCTGCTTAGCTTTGGTGAGTGTTTAAGTTCTTGACACTCTCATTTATGATTTCCAATAGCAATAGCCCGGACCTTTCGCTTCCCTTGCTTCCTTTTTTTGCCTCTTATCCCCCCTCCTCCCTCTCCCCCTACTCTCCCCCCCCTCTTCTCCCCCTTTTTTTTTTCCTCTTCCTCTCCTCTCTCTCTACTATGACTTCCATTCTTTTCCTTTTCTTGTCCTTTTCCTTCTTTCTATTCTTTTTTTTTTTTTTTCTCGACAAGCCCTTAGTCATCGATCAGGCTTAGTCTTCGTTTCATTCAGGATTACTTGGTATATGGTTAGCTTACCTCCTCTAGGATAGTTAATGCTACTCACGACATCTACTCTTATACTGCGATGCTCTCTTAGCCTCATGATAGCATACTGCTTTTGGTTTAGGCTCCGAAGGTTCATTTCCTCCATGCATAGGCCAGTACGCCAATAATCAATTGGTGGAAGTAAGCTGTTATTATCTTCTATATTGTATATTTGTGAAACTTGAGTACTACAGGCCTATCTCTTTCGTAACTTGACATGCTTATGTTGTCCACAGTGTCACACTCTACCATGTTGTTTCTTCCTGTATTTTGGTTTAAGCTGTGTCTATGACCTGATTGATGCTGTGTGTGCATTTCTTTATATTTTCCTGTAACATGTTGTCACTTCTAAATAAACTTTTATGGAATAAAAAAAATAATAATAATAACTGCACATTTATTTACAAAAAAAAACTATTATCAGTGGATATTGGGTGCAATGCCAGGCTCCTGCAAACTTTTCCTCCAGCTCTCTGTCTGTACCAAGGTATTAACTTTCAGTTGGAGACCTGTCAATGGACTATGAGTGCTGTGAATGAATGGTATGGATGTGCATTTGGAGCCATACACAGTCACTATGATTTCAAATCTGACAGTTGCTGCATGCTATTCAAGGGGGAGACAGCATTTTGGGGTGGGGAGGGTTTGCTTGGCACCATATTATATGTTTCACCCTAACATGGTCTTAAAGGTGGAATTAATCTTTAACAGTCCAAGCTGTCCAGCAAAGGTGGCATTTAGAGGGTTAAGAAAATCCATTTACCACTGCCAGGGGTGCCTACCATGATCAGCTTTTATTTATTTATATAAAATCTTTATCCCAAGGAAAAAAAAAAGCTTTTGCTGTAACTGCTGAAAAAGTGCTAGCTGTAGTTTGGCTTTAATTAATTAGTCCATCTTAATCTGCTATTGCATCTAAGGCTACATTCACACAGCAGTTTAACTGTGGCCAAGAGGAGTCACTGGCAAGAATCAGTAGATTCTTGCCAGCAGTTGTAAACAATGATTGCCAATATTGTGTGTTAACAGCTGCAGTTGTCAGCGGCAGCTTTCAGATTTGCTCTCAAATCTATGGCCAGTACAGCCGTTGTTCTCATGTAATTGCTGATCTGAGTGGTTACAAGTGAATAGAGTGCTTGATGGACTCTGGACACAGCCAATCTACATTTAGAGTTGGTAGCTCTGTTGCGTTTTGGCTACATACAAACTGGCTGTGGCTAATTGGCCAATTTGCTTGTGGCCATAGCACAGAGTATTGTTGCATCCAGAACTGGCTTTGAGCCACCTCTTAACACAGCAAGCTATCCATGACTAAACTGCCATGTGAATGCAATTTAAGATTATCCTCTCTCCAGATTGACATTGCTGCTGTTCAAAAGTGTCTCTGTTGTTCTTCCATCCAGAGTGGAGACACCATAAGACTGAATGTGTGTTAGACTGGTTCCATCAGGAACAACATAAACAATAGGTCACTGTTGAGACCCTGATCTACCCAGGGACCCTTGGGCTTTTTTGGGCACCAAAACTCCATTAAGATCCGAACTGAAGTCCTCTTCTTTAATAAAGGCTACTTTATTGTGCTGGATTGTGCAATTTCAAATACTCCAAGCCCCTTCACTCACTTGACAATTCCCATTTTCCACAAGGATATTTTTTCTCCAGGGTTTGGAGACTAGGATAAAGTGTTTTTGTCACAAATGAATGTCAATATTCTCATTGCACACATTCCCGGATTAGTCTTAGATGTAGCAGGTGGAACAGCAAAAACTAACTGGAGATTGGAAGCATCATAGGTCAATGTACATCATTGCCAGTACACCACGGATCAACAAATACCATCCTAAAGTTTTATCGTAGCATGAACACATCACATTGGACAAAGTACAATGTTTCGGGGCCATGCAGGACCCCTTTGTCAGGCATGCATCCATCACATGCCTGATGAAGGGGTCCTGCATGGGCCAAAATTTTGGACTTTGTTCATTTTGATGTGGTCATGTTACAATAAAACTTTCGAACAGTACTTGTCGATCCATGGTGTGCTGGCAAAGATGTACATTGGCCACAAATCAGACACATTTGAACCATTTCAAGTATTATTTCTGCAGACACGCTTTACTCTGTTACAGTAAAGGATCATTATGGTTTCATCATAGATAACTATCTAGTTATCATAGAATGCTCTCCTCAAGGTAGTTATACATCACTCACTGAAGGAATTTGAATGTCTCTATGTACAGTCTCAACCATCTTCACACACCATTTCCCCAGTTTACTCTCTTCTTCTCTCTGGGAAAATGGCTCTCTCCTTCCCACTTTCAAGGTAAATTGGAGCTGGACTGTGATACACATTTGTCTGGTGAGGATTGGCTTACCAGATTCTTTTCTACTTTTTCATATACCTGCTGGTGGTATAATAGACAGAAGGGCATCTATATTTACTTTTGGTGGAGTTGCTTTCCCCTTAAACAACTATGGGACACAATTTTTACATTGTTTAATGATTGCTATCTTACAAACTGTAGAAATACCCTAAAGATAGTATTGATGTCCATGATCCCAGGTACAGTGAAATCTGCAAAATGTACTTATTGCCATCAGGCAAATCATTCCCCAACACTGGAAGTCACAGGTTATTCCTACCTCGAGGGAGTGGTTTGAGGTCCTGAGTGAACTCATACGAATGGAACAAATGATTGCACAAGACAATGGTAAGTCAGAACAATTCAGTGCAGTATGGATGTCTTGGTGGGTGTTCAACACATCTAAATTTAAACAATACTTCACTTAACTTCTATCTACTTGTGGCTTGTCATTTATTTAATTGCAGGTTATACATGTTATTTTACTTTAATTGCTTTACATATTGTTGCTACATGATGCGACCTGTAACAGAGATTGCTCTCTCTTTTACCTCTTTAGATAAACACTGATTTTTAAATTTGTTCTGCCTCTGAATTGCTGAAATTCAACCTGTGAATCACCAAAATTAGGTTTTTTGGGCTTTTAAAGCTTTAAGGGCTCATGCACACAAAGCATGAAAAAATGCCTCTTTTACAGACATCAGGCTTTTTTCTTTCAGCCTGTAAAAGCACCTCTACGTAGGCCAAGGTGTCCATGCATGCATAGACATTTATAGGTGTATTAGAAGAGGAGTGATTAGGAGAGGAGCTGAAGAGGAGAAAAATTGCTAAATGTGTCTAAATGCACATAAATGAGTATTAATGCATTCCAAAGGCCAGAATAAATTAATAACCAACAGAATGTCCAATAGAAAGCAATAACGCTCAAACATCAGACAGACTTAAATGGGCCTAAACGCTTGTGCAATATCTGGCTTTTAGTGTTTTCATTAGTTGTGCAACTTTCTGAATGTACCGTATATTTTTTAAGCTCTCAGGTTCCACTGTAATGCAATTTTAGGGTCACATTTTCTCCTTCTAGTGTGCATTGAAGGGCAACTTCAGTAGCTTAATTGCTATCACGTGTTAACACGTTTGACCAATCGCCTCTACCTAATAATAGTGACAAAAATCCTCTAATTTACTCATGGTAAAAAAGTTATAATTTGGTATTTTCAATGGCTAGAAGATACACTGTACTTACAATCCTTCTCAGACTTTCCTAAATTAAAAGGATGACAATTTGAATAGACAAGACTCTAGTATAGACACAGTTTAGTGTGGTTTCTGTATTTTAATGTCAACTTTAGCACCGCCATTGTTTTTAAATAATGCTGACAAGGTAGGCCAAAGCATCTGTGAATGACAAGTCTTGCCCATTATCCTTCAATAGTTCTTTTGTGTGAATGTTTAAGGGCATAAACTGTTTTTTTTGGCTGAACTTCAACTGCACCTGCCTGACCAAATTGTGCAAGTAACCTGTTTTCTCCTGCAGTGAGTATGGGATGATCTATTGTATTTTAGGTAGATGGGGCATTGGACTTTTCGGAAATTTGATGCACCCACATTCATAAGTCTTCTTTGTCATGGGAGGTTTAGTAGTTCTGAGCTATTTTATGCCACAAAAAGTAAACACTTTTCAGAAAAAAAGCCAAACATTGGGCCACACAATGGTTTGACAGGTTTTGAAAATAAAAAATAAACCCTTAATGACTCGTTTAGCAAACGGCAAAGTCATGTAGGTAGGTGCCTACAGAGTATTTTGGAATATCTGCCTGTTTGCTGTATGTTATAAAAAGGGTTAATAAACTCAGAAAATATACAAGAGTTGACTTCCTAGTATCCAAGTGTAACATGCAATTTAATGTCCCTGGGAGTGAGGTGACTGGTAGCTGAGCTTGTGGAGTCCAGTACAGGCTCAGCAGTATCAGCTCAGAAGTGCTGCAGCACAAGTGTCCCCAGTGTAACCCAGTGTCCAGAGTAGAGTAATGAACTGTACCAAGGATTAAAAAATGCTAACTCTTAAATGAAGTAGTTTTGCTTTTAAGATGGAGTGCTGCCTTAAAGCTGTATTGGTATTTAGTGTCGGCCTCAGCCCACCTTTGGGCACTAGTGAACAATATTGGGGTCGGTCCCCAACATGGCGGCAGTAAGCCTCAGCCACAAACGGCCTTTCCTTCAATTATAAAATTCTCTCTGCAGTGTTAAAAGGTTAGTTCACCTTTACCAAAAAACTGCCTATGCAGGCAAGGGGCTCCTGCAGATATAACAAACTGTACAGCTTTGACCACAGTTAAATAATGCCCTTGCTATACAGTAGATCTAGTCCATGTACATACCTCCCAAGGCATGGCCAAAAACAAATCCTAGAGATGGTATCATCCCATCCGGTATTATTGCTAGGACAATGCTAAGACATTTTCAGCTGATTCAAACCACTTCATATTCACTCTCCTTCCCTGTTGTTGAGGTTCTGAGCTCAGCAAAGCTGCAACAGCGTAGATAATAGACCACACATATTCGGGGAATTGATTGTTTGGTCCTATGATGATGGAAGTGATCAGTAATGGCTGGGTGTGTCTTAGCAACATCCTAGCAACCACGCAGGCTAAAATGATGCCCATTACCTGCATATGCAGGTTTTGGTAACAATGAACAAACCCTTTAAGCAGAGAGAATGCTGTGCTGACGTTACACTGCTGCCTTTATGGTATGAATGGGATGTAACATGCAGGCCACCATATGGAGTAACAGAAATCTGAGCACAGTGCAGGCATGCAGAAGGACAGGTACACTGTAGGGTTGGCCAGGGGCCAGGAGCAGCAGATCTTAACCATTGAATATTTGAAGGAAACCTGCCTGGAGGAACAACTCTCAGCAGACGGCCTTTGAGAATGCATAGCTGTGAAGACAGACAGACAGAAACTACTGGAGTCCCAGTACATGGTAGATAACGTGAACAGACAGATAAAATCTGGGCAACAAGCTATACATACAAACAGGAACAGAAGTCGAAGCCAATACAGATAAATAGGAGCAAAAGCTAAACAAAAAAAATTTTTACAACATACTATCTGCCCTACATGTCTACATTTACTTCTCCATGGTAACTACAGAAATAGCCACAATTGTCATACAGGCTGGACTTCAAAGATATCTCGTCATCACATACTGAATTGATGGGACTAGTAGTTTATAAAAGATAGCATGGTTTATCTTTATCTTTTCAGCTCACATGAAGTGACAATGACACTGCAGTTCTGATGGGATTAACAGGTATTTTTTCGACTTGCTAAAAATGCACTTAGCTTGAAAAATAAATATTAATGCAACCACCACATCTAAGGACTGACCTGCTGCAACATATTACATTTTTGCTTTCTGATTTAGATACACTTGAGAGTCAGTACATAATGGGGTTGATTTACTAAAAGTGGAGAGTGCAGAATCTAGTGCAGCTGCACATGCTAGCCAATCAGCTTTTAACTTCAGCTTGTTCTATTCGGCTTTGAAAAAAACAAACAAACTGGAAGGTGATTGGTTTCTATGTAGAGCTGCACCAGACTTTGAACTCACTAGTTTTAGTAAATCAACCCCAATGTTTCCAATGGCCCACCAGCAATGACTTTTGTGTACAAACAAAAAAACAAATAATACAGAAACAAGACTGAAAGAGCAGACTAGACAGGGCAGACACCAAATCTTAAATGTTAAAGAGGGATAAAAACACCAATCTTTGCACTATACCGTATATACATACTGTATATATATAGTAAGGGGGGCAGGCTCAACTGGTATTGGCAGTGGTACAACTGTCATGCAGGTTGAATTGGTGCATTCACTTTCTGATTGTAGATGCAGATGAAATCTGAAGATGAAATGAACTGTTGCAAGAGTTAATGGAACACCTCGCAATAAAATGAAAACTACTTTTTAGAATCAAAAGATCAGTTTATGGGTTGCATGTACTGGTCTGGCTTGGATGGAAAATTAGCAGTTGAATTTCATGCCACTTGTAGATTATCTTCCCTACAGTGGAATGATTGATTTCAAATCGTTTGATCTTGTTAAATCCCTTGCCAGACTGTTAAGCCAGTCATAAATGGATCGAATCTTGGCTGGTTCAGCAGGGACTGTTCAAGATTCAGTTCCATGTATGGGCAGGCTGGTTGTACCCAAGCCAATCCATGATTTTTTACATGCAATTAGTGCTGGCAGCATGAAGGTCCCTGCTGACAGAACGCAATAGCGCTGCGAGAAGGATTCCCCCATCAACACTGACTTGGGGAGATTTACTAAAGCTGGTTCACTCAGAAACTTGAGCACCTGTGCATGATAGCCAGTCAGCTTCTAACCTTATCTTGTTCAATTAACCTCTTCACGCCAGCCGACAGCAAATGTGTGGCCTCCCAGCGTCTGGGCCTAGACGCCGAGTGGCCGCACATTTGCATTCTATTAAAAAAGAACATATGTGCTGAGAGCACGCGCCCTGCACGCTCCCAGCACACGTCCGGTACTCACAGAAAGGTCCCGATCTCCTCTTTTAATCGAGACCTTTCCTGATCATGTGACCGCCATGACGGCGTGTCACGGCAGTCACATAACCCTAAACCCTGCCCCGCCTCCCGATTTCTAAAACCCTTAAAGGGCCGGGAGGTGCTGGCGTGAAGGGGTTAAGCTTTAGCAATAAAACCTGGAAGCTGATTGGTTTCCATGCAGAAGTGCACAAGATTCTGAGTGAACCAGCTTTAGTAAATAAACCCCACTGTTTTGATGGGGGAATTGATTGATTTTCATTCCTTCTCCCCGTGGTGGAAGGAAAGGACCATTTCTATGGTGGATTAAAGAAAATCGCATAATCTATGGCTTGCTTTAGGCTTCCACATCTTTATTTCTGTGGGCCTCAGGGAGTGATCTTGGCATGATGACACCACAAATGTCAATAGCAAAGTGAACACCAGTGTACCTAATGAAACAGCAGATAGTGGCAGCATATCTTATGAAAAAAAAAAAAAGAAAATCGCTGTATTATATGGGTAGGGTTTGGAACAGTAGGGCCAAACTAAAATAGCTGTATTATTGCAGACACTTGTTATCTAATAGTACCTAGTGCAATTTTTACTGTGTTGATGGTATTGGTTGGTAAGTGAAACTTGGAATTTTTGCTTCACCAAAATGTCAGTAAATATCTGAACATTTTGGTGACATTTCATCGAAGAGTGAAATGAAAAAGACAAAAAGACCAATGTATTAATAAAGCACAGCAATGTTCTTTTCAAATGTGCATCATGCTCCACTTGGTTCTGGACTTTAAAGCAAGTGTAGAGCTATTCATTGCAATGACTGAATGTAAAAAAGGATATATGTGCTTATAGGTTTAGGCTCCCTGCACACTAGGAGCTGTAAAAAAAACACTGAAATGCCGGATAAAAAATATTAGCGTTTTTTCTAGTTCTTTTCTAGCATTTTTCTGTGCCAGCGTTTTGCTGGTTAATAAGGAGCAGCGTGCAAGCAACCGCATGCATCCTTGACAACTGATGACTTGTCAGCTGTCAAACAAAAGAATTGGCAGCAAGGCTCTTCAAGTCTGGTATGAATTTTACGGGGAACCCCACATCAAAATTTTAAACAAAAATACGGTGTGGGGTCCCCACCAAAATCCATACCAGACCCTTATCCAAACATGCAGCCTGGAAGGCCAGAAAAGGGGGGGATGAGCAAGCACCCCCCTCCTGAATCATACTAGGCCACATGCCCTCACATAGGGGGGTGCTTTGGGGTAGGGGACCACACCCCAAAGTACCTTGTCTCCGTGTCAATGGAGATAAGTTCCTCTTCCCCACAACCTTGGCAGTGGTTGTTGGGGTCTGTGGGTGGGGGGCTTGTCGGAATCTGGAAACCCCCTTTAACAATGTGGCAGGAGGCAGCGGAGCTGTCAGATGGTGGGAGCCAGCATCGGGCACAGAGGTACCAATGTACCCCATACTCATTCAAATGGGGGGCAGGATCTGGGGGCTCCTTTGTTAAAGGGGGCTTCCAGATTCCGATAAGCCACCCTACGGACCCCCACAACCAGTGCCCAGGGTTGTGGGAAGAGGCCCTTGTCCTCATCAACATGGGGACAAGGTGCTTTGGGAGGGGGAGCCCCCTTACCCCAAAGCACCCCCCATGTTAAGGACATATGGTCTTGTAGGGTTCAGGGGGGGTGCTCATCCCCCCTCTTTTCCTTGCCTGCCAGACTGCATGCTTGGATAAGGGTCTGTTATGGATTTTGGGGGCAACCCCCAAGCCATATTTTTTTTTAATTTTGGCATGGGGTTCTCCCCAAAATCCATACCAGACCCAAAGGGCATGGTAAGGATTGGGAGGGACCCCCATGCTGTTTTTATTCTCAGATTTCTTTTGTTTACACTCAGCTGTCAGCGGTGAACCCGTCTTACAGCAAAAAAAAACCCACTGGAACCGGCGTTTAGGAGCATTCAGCATTGTTTTGTTTTTCTGCTGGCAAATTGCACCAAAAAAGCAAAAAAAAATCTTTTTTTTACCTGCTCTTTGAAGCTAAAGCTTCTAGCCTACAATAGTGTGCATGGAAACATAGGATAACACTACTTACCTTCTAGGAGCAGAAAAAAAAACACTCATAGTGGCTAGGAGCTTAAAACTAAACTAGAGTGCATGGAGCCTAAAAATAGACAATTCCCCATAAAATTTCATGTCTTTATATTGAAATCAGCAAAGTCATGCTGATGCAACAGATGTGACAGTCCTTTCCATACATCTGCTGTAATTTCCTCCTAAGCCTGCTTTCACATTACATATGGTTTTATAAATAAACTGCATAGCATATGTTCACACTGCCTATGTGTTGCTAAAAAAGTTGTAATCTTGGATTTAGTGAATGAATTGCGAGTAGCAAAAGTAGGATAAATATAAACCTAGATTAGATGACACATGCTTGCTACCCAATTTACAATACAAATAAATAATTCTTACCAGGTTTAAAGAAAACCTTTCTATTAAAAAATGAGCCTTATTATTGTGGGTGTAGGGACGGCTCTTGAAAATTGATATTTGTGTGCCCTAATTTTTTGGGAGTTCTCAGGAACTAGAATGAATATTGGAAGGTAAATAGTGGCAATTGAAATTACTTGATTTTCATTGCTACAGTTATACTGTCACATCGGTCAACAAAATAAATGCCAAGTGCCATTTCCCTGTTTATTGGGATGGCTCCTAATGTCTATTCAGGTAATTCATGGGATTGTAGAGTGGTAGGTAACAGATCTTGGCCAGGGAATGTCAAGCCCCCCACCAAAAAAAACTGATACTAAAGCTAGTCATGCACCCATAGATTTAAAGTGTTACTAAACACAGGACTCTGCATTCACTATATCTGGTCTTCCACAGTACACAGAACATACCTTTTCTCACCATTAGTATATAGCAGTCTTGTGACTTCTGTCAGTGCCCAGAAGAGTACTGGTTAAAGCTTGTAGGAGGAGTTTTCGATTTGCTCTAGGAGGATATTCTCTGACCTCTGTCAGGACAGTGCTGATTGGCCCTGTGCTGATCACAAGCACTCTACCAAGGAATAAAAAAAAAATCTCTAGCAATACACACTAAACTGAGCATGTGCAGAGTGACTCCACGTGATATGTCTTATCGGGAGATAAGGGGGGGACATTGGAAGAATGGGAGGATCAAAGAAGTCATGATCGAACAGCCTTTTTACACAATGAAGAGTATTAACCACTTAGGTTCCACAGTGAGTATAAAAAAGCATGCTTTAATGCCTATACAGGCTGATTTTACTGTTGAGGGTTTAGTGACACTTTAATGCATTCAGTCTTCTGGCTGTCAGAATACCCAAACAGATGTAGGTGCTGTTCGGATATTTTGAAGTGGATGGGGGGAATGAAGTGACTTCCTCGTTCAGCCCAGGGAGTGAATGAGCAAAATCTTACATTGTATGGTCAGCATTAAGAAGGGGCTGGGGGGTTAAAGTAAAGCCAGTTAAGTGTTTAGTGATACACAGAAATGAAACAAATCCTCCAACATGAGTTGTACCTGTTTATCTACAGTATTCTCTTCTGTACATCCTTCTAAAACACATAGATTAAGACATTTTTTTCAGCTCCAGCAAATAAGGGGTAGGGATCATACATCACACACACACTGCTGCAGACTAAAAAGGAGAAATTCATATCCCCTGAACCCTCCCACCCATTATCTGGGCACCCACTCCCAGAGATTAGCAAGGGCTGCATAAATATTCAGCCACTGATTTGATTCTCCTGGCCCGCTATGTTCTAGAACCCTTCAGAAAGACAGGGGGAAGCAGTCAACCCTACAGCCTGTGAACCACAGAACAGACCAAAGTAATCACATACAGCTCAACTGATTACAGTGAGCCAAGAGCTAAAGTTACCTAACCTAGCCCCTATCTAGGAGGGTGCTACATATTTAGCAATTTTATAGCTTTTCTTTAAATTCTTTTATTTATAGAACTCAGAGAGGTGTACAAATGAACAATCTGGATACTAGCTGTAGTGACCTTGGTAACAACCAGGAATTTCCCTTACTTTGAAGCAATTTTCTCTCACTTCCTGTTGTGGCTTCCAATTGTTTTGCCATCTGTCTCCAATGAGACACAGATAACAAAAAAAACTGACATGGGAATATAACCCTCCATATTCTATCCACAATTAAAGAAAAAAGTTTTGCCTAAGTAATTTAACCAGTTCTTGCACATCCAAGAGCAAATTAACAGTCAAATGGGATTTTTGTTGATCCAGGTGGGCGTCATATGACTTGTTTCCGGATTACTGCTTCGCATGCACCTACGGGGCCATGCTGTGGTGGAATCTGTCTCTGGCTGTGTCCATCGGACACAGCCGATGACTAATCTGTGTACAGGCCCATTGCCAGTACCATGTGAATGCTGTGACCAATCACATTGCATACAATTGTGTTGCTAGCTGCGATTGGTCCCAGTGATCACACGGTATAGACTGGGCCAATCACAGCCCATCTGTGTCATGTGATTAGATGTGGCCAATTACAGCTAATCACAACAAAAAAGCATTGAATTAATTGATTTCATTCAGTGAAATGCTTGCCTATAGCAGTGAAATTCACTGCTATAGGCAATCATAATGTGTAAAAAAAAATTATCACTTCTCCAGAGTAGTACAATGTCACTATGATAACATTATATTACACTGGTCACAGAGTTTTATATAAAAAAAAATAGTAAAAAAAGTAATACAAATTGAAAAATATATATATTATTTTTTTTATATTGTCACCAGTAAGTGTCCCTTATCACATCAGTAATAACCACACCAATTACATGGTGATGCTGTACTGAACTGGTGACGGTATATAAAAAAAAAATGTTGAAAAAGTTTCTCTTCATTTCTTTACTTTCCCAAAAATTTTGACAAAAAAATACACTTTCAAAAAACTCTTACTAAATACTGCAGACTATCTACCTTCCAAAAAGGGTAATGTGGGGGATATTTGTACTGTAGTGACATTTTTGGACCTCAAGAAATGAGATAGACTGCCAGTACATCAGGAATGATCAATTTTCAGATATATGCCATGGTTTGTGGACTCTATAACTTTTCTAAAGACTAAATAACATACACTTATTTGGGTTAGAAGAATTATTTATTTGAAAATTCTTGTAACAGAAATGAAGAAAAGCACATTTGTTTTTCAAAATTTTCAGTCTGTGACATGGGGTAGTTAGAGCTCATAGTAGATGTATTGTTTTAGTGAGTTCACAGCAGACAGGAACTATTTTTAAGGGCTTGGTAGCCCACTTTTATTTAAAAGAATTCAAAAATTCACAAATGAATAATTTCCCATGCAGCTGATCTTCTCCAACTTGAGCAGAAATCCATACACTGGAAAATGCCAAGTCACCTGGCTCATAAGCTTGCTCAGCTTCACTTGCAGTACCTCTCCTGGATACTTGACTCTGTAGCCTTTCAACACAGCACCCTGCTGTAAGACCCACTTCTGGCCTATGGATGGGAGTTCTCCTGACACCCCGATAGGAGCCAACATGACTCCTGGAACTAAGAGCTCTGTCTCTTGGCTTCCAGCGGGGTCCTCTGACTCTTCAATGAGACCTTCTGTCTCACACACTGGGAGCTGTCTCCAACTGGGAGCCCCAAGCTATTCTCAGACCCGAGTATATGTAACGACATCTCACAGCTGTGTACTCCAGATTGCAGGTGTCTAGCAAAACCTGTACATAGGATTAAGCCCCGGTTCACATATATGCAGCCGTGTGGACTGCGTTTTGTTCAGGCAAAAGAGTCCATTCATTTGAATGGACTCCTGTACCCCAGGACACGCAGGTAAGAAGTCCCTGCACTTCTTTGGAAACCGCAGCCCACACGGGAACCTCGATTCCCAGCGCGGTTGTGATTTCCAGTGAAGGCGGCGTGCCATTAGAATTAATGGCACCCACCCGCGGGTCCGTATTTTTCTGCGCAGGTGGTGCGGCTCTACGGATTTTTGTGCCTGCACCACCCGCACATATGTGAACCTAGCCTGAATGTTCCGATCCAGAGCTGCAGAAACCAGAGAAAGTCCGCACATACCTGTTCCATTAGTGTGCTTGCCTCTTACAAAATTTGGCATAAACTTCTTAATCACAGTAGCATGGCCTTGCACTGCCACAGGTATTTTTCGTTTATTTAACAAAAAATAAAAAACCTAGTAGTGATTAAATACCACCAAAAGAAAGCTCTAGTTGTGTGAACAAAATGATAAAAATTTTGTTTGGGTACAGTGTTGCATGACAGCGCAATTTTCATTCAAACTGTAAGAGCGCTGAAAGCTGAAAATCAGCCTGGGCAGGAAGGGGGTAAAAGTGCCCTGTACTGAAGTGGTTAAATTTAGGCAACTCACACATGAGATCCCCAAACATGGTGTGTTCAAGGGTAAATTCCTAACACAGTTCACATTTTCAGTATGAGAAACACAATAACTATCAAAGCATTAGTAAAGGTCTTGTTTGCATAAGTTTTCTTATAGAAATAGAATATGATAAAACACAAACACAAAAGCAAACGTAGCACAGAGAAGACATATGAAGTATAGAATACATTATTTTACTCTAGTATACAATTAGAAAATGTCAGTTTACAAAAAACAAGCTGAAAACAAAAACAGTATAGAAAACTCACTTATTAAAGTAATATGGCTTTATTAAAAAAAAACAAAAAAAAACTTTATTTTTCTTCCCATAGGATCGTGACGTCATCCGCCTGTCCCTCCACCTCTCTACCGCCAATCCAAACTACAGGGCATGACTCGATTTTGTTCCGAGAACAGTCCCAGTGCCACTGCCGAAACACAACACTGTATACAGTATGTCACTGGTGCCACTTACAGTTTATACAGTGTGGATAGAGGGCACAAGAATAGTGAAGGAAAAACTTTATTAAGACCAATGAATCTAGTGTATCTAAACCCAAGAACGAAAACTGCATGTATTGCAGCCAGATATGTTCTGTAAATTTTGTTAAAACTTCCACGTGTCTTTTATTTCCACCTGATGATCCTGCCAGAAACACAGGATCTTGTATGTAGTGTATCTAGGAGGAGCATGACCATCATAATAGGAAAAGAGTGTATTAGGACTATAGAACACCTCCCCTCTCCAGAACATAGGAACAGTATTTAGTAGTCAATGGAGATATCTGTAAACAATGCTATTTGATAATGGCTTGCAGAGGATAAGCGAAAGAGGAAGTTATGAACGTACAAGATTTCTGGCTGGAAGAACGGCTATTTTTGCCTTGTCAAACAGATATAACAAAATGCTTTCAGTTGAATATTTAACTGACCAAAATAGAGCAAATAAGAGAAATGTATTGGTTGGGTTTGCATACACTTTAACCTCATGATTGTCACTGCACTGTAGGGGGAAGTACTGTGGTAGATTTGGGCAGTGTGTAGAGAGAAGATGGCTACATGGTTCATCTCCTTCTGTTTTTAGTAAATGATATGTTTTTTGTTGCTCTTGGACTGTTTGCAGACATAATTTGCTAAACAGTGGTTCAGCAGGGAAAAATGGTTCCACAAACAAACAAGGAACGCACAGGACTGGGAGGAGGTGGACCTCAGGAAGCTTCTGTTTGTAAAAGAACCATGTGTGAAGGTATCTAAACCATGCCTGAGAGCAGCAGAAGCTAGCTTGGGAGTCATAATGTCTGTCACTCCCTGCCACCCCTGCAGTTACTTCAATCCCTGTGACATTTTAAGGGCTTGTACACATACACACTAAGCTGTCTTTGATGCTTTGCGCTTTGATGTGCATTGTGGCATGCAAGATGGTAATAATCTTTATTTAATGTGGATGTAGCTCTGAGAAGTTTGTTGTCACTGAAGTATGTGACAGTGCTAATTGGCACTAGGTGTATGTGCAAACCTGAATTCCCTACAATTATTAGGAGTTATCCTGCATACAATGCCTTTGTCAGAGCTGAGGAATATAGTGCTGCATGAAGTTGTGTGTCTTCATATGCCGCACTGGCCATAAGAGTGGCAAGAGCCACTACTGATATGAGCTACCACCACAGCATCATCATTGATGCATTCTAACCCAAAGAGATAGCAGTTAGGCTGATAATAGATAATTCTAAAAAAAAACCTTGGTTCACAGAGAAATAATAGTGGAATTTTTTTTATTCTGGGGTGCATTAGAACAGGGGCGGACTGACAACTCATGGGGCCCCCGGGCAATAGGGGATCATGGGGCCCCCTGCTTCCTTGCCCAAACTCAAAAAAGCCTATGAAAAAGGTACCAGGGGCATCTCATGGGGCCCCCTACTGACCCTGGGCCCTCGGGCAGTGCCCGAGTTTCCAAATGGTCAGTCTGCCCCTGCATTAGAGCCACAGCATCATTGTCAAACAGCCTTTATAAGTGAGTTACATAGCTGCCTTATGTGACCGCTGCTTGATCTCCAGCTCTTTAGTGCGTTTGTTCCTGTGATAGCTTGCATCTGTGGATTCCTGTTACCGACTTGGCTTGCCCTTGGACCTGTCTTCTGCCTGCCTTCTGGTTTGAACCTAGCTTGCTTAGTAGACTTGCTCTCACTGCTCTCCTGTGTATGACTCTGGCTATCCTCCTGACTATGCTTACTTACATCCACATCCAGTACCTAACGTTGGCTTTGAACTGAATTCTCTTCTGCCTCCTGTTCTGCCTGTGTCTTGCAACTTACCATGGGTGCCACATGTCTGTAGTCCTTGCCTAAGTGCATCAACTGAATGCCTGGACATCTCATCTGACATCACCCAGCAGGTGCCCCATGCTTCTGAAACCTCCTGTTATCACCTTCAGGGGTACCTGGATCTTAGTCACAAGGGAAGACCTCTCACCATTGGCCTCCAACACCAGGTACATGATAATCATTAGTACTGTACTTTAACCTATTGACCTAGTATTGATTTGCAATATATATTTTTATATACATTCATATGATAAGGCTGTGCTGCAAAACTCCACACATCTCTGCTCAATCACTGCTCTGAGTATATCGAGTGCTGGCCTAAAGAAGTCCATTTCTATGACTAAAGCCCCGTTGTAATGAACCGCCTGGCGGTACCTCTAGCAATCCACGGAATAGGATTCCCCAGAGCGCGGAGTCTAAGTCCCAGTCTGCTTGTTCACCAGGGCCCCTGATGGTGGGGATGGACTTGGAGCAGACAGAGACCAGGTCGCGGCCCCTGAGTACACCCACCCGTGGTAGAGGGATCCGCCAGAGTTATCTGCAGGATGAGAGCCTGATGTGAAGAGGCGGATGGGTCCGAGCAGGACGGATGGATGGATAAATGAGCAGAAGCATGGTCAGACAGGCCGAGTCGGTAACCGTGGGGACAGCGCGGTACAAGGCGGCAGGCAGAGAATCGTTGGGTCACATGCCGGGTTAGTAACGGAAGGTCAGATCCAATGAGGGGCATCCAAAAGAGAGTTCAGGCAAGCTAGGGGTCAGAGCAGGAGAATACAGCACGGTCAGGAACATTCCGGGTCAGCAACAATCAAAAATAGCACAGATACAGGAGCAGGAATACAGAATAGACCATACGGCAACCAGTGTCAGTGCAGAGCGGATTTAAATACTGCGCCCTGCGCTGTCATTGGTGCCAGGCACGCACCTGCGGTCCCGAGTGCGCATGCGCGAGTTCCGTCATCGCCGCGGCCGGCCAGGACCTAGTGCCCGCACACCAGTGCGAGTCGGCACCCTGCGCCTGCGCCAAGCCGTGGCGGCCCCTGCCACCCGTACACACTATCAGTTTATTTTATAGTTCAACCCAGCGAGCTGAATTAAAAAAACGGACAGATTGCTGTACTAACACAACCGGCTAGTAATATTATTATTATTATACAGGATTTATATAGCACCAACAGTTTGCTCAGCGCTTTACAATATAACTGGAGACAATACAGCAAAAATGCAGTTCAATATAAGAGGGTTAGAAGGACCTTGCTCCTTGGAGTTTACAATCTAAGAGAAAGGGGCTAGTACTATATTGTGTTCTGCCAGAGGGACTTACCCACCTCCAGAGCACACTGGTTTTCGCTCTCAGCCATTGGCTGAGAACATTGATCAGAAGCCGATCTGCAGGCCTTTTTCGGTCATGCCCCTTCGACAGGAGCTGGACCAGCTGCCATACACACGGGACGAATGTTGGCTGGTTTCTGTTGAACTGGCCGATACCGTGCGATATTTGGCCCGTGTCTACGGGGCTTAACCCTGTAATGGTGAAATGCATCAGGGAGGGGTGGGAATTCCTTCATGGTGGGGCTGGCTCATTAAAGTTTTCTATAACTGATATATTGGTGTGCAGCCATCGCTTCCTGTTCAGATATTTTTTATATATTTCCAGATTTTGTGGCATGTAGTCACACACCACTAATTCTCTGATAGTGTGGACACAGCTCATCGTCCCTCTAGGTTACAAATTGAACAAAGGTCAACAAAAGTTTTCCCCACTACCATGGGTTTTATGTGCGATCCAGAAGGTTCGAAATTTGTAGTTCCAACAAATGAATGTGGAAATTTGCCAGACTTATCTGTTTGTAACCATAATGCACTGCTTAGATTTTGAACTGCCTTATATGTCTCAGTAAGGGGGCTTAGATGACCCAGTAAGGGGGATTTTGGATAAGCCAGCCCCATCATTATAAAAGGGTGGGTTCCCAGCAACCACATTGACAATGTGATTTATCTGTGATAGAGGTTACAAGATAGAAGCGCTGCCGGCAAACTGCAGAGGGAGAAATTATTGCAAAGCTTGTAGGCACTGGCAGGTCTGTTAAGGTAGATGCAAACAATAATGTCATGTAGGTAGCAGAAGGTAGGTAGCTTGAGGTTCAGGAGAGCCACAGTTGTGTCTAACTGAACAGAACCCTTAAATAGCTGCAAGGGGTAGGGGTTATCTGTATATTAACCTTTGTTATATCTCAATGCTGCTGTGGTCCTTCAGCCACTTTACAGCTTGTTCCTGATCACATGCAATATAGTGAGAACAGACAGCATGTGTTCTTTCACAGGACATATTTCCTGATTGGTGCTGGCAACAATCGTGTTTTTTTTTCAGGCCTTTTTTTAAATTGCCACAATAGTGGAACATGCTTAGAAACATATAGTACATCAGCACAACAGTTTATAGTTTCATGTAACAGGGTGATTTATGGGCAGGAGATTGTGGGAGACAAGGTCAAAGCGATGTCACCGCAGGACCTTATATATAAATTGCCACCACACTTACAAAGAGCCCAGATAAGGACCTTTATATAAATATCACTGTCTGTAAGTTTCCTGGAAGCTAGTGATTAAAAAGAAAAAACTTTCCCAGTGATGTTAGCATGGTATAGCTTATCTGAGATTTTAGCGATTGGGATTATATCCAGTCTCACAAATGATGATTGAATTATTTGAATTGCAGTTCTGGGTGCATTTTCTCATGTGCTCTGCCCTGCATGTATTCACAAATCTTTACACCCAAAAAATTATATTAAGGAACAATATCTGTCCACAACAACTTTTTTGCTAACTCTAATTATCAAAACCTTAGCTACTTTTTTCTATACTTTTTTTCTTTTTTTCATATAGTACCTCACTGCATCCTTAAAAAATAAACAAATGAAAAAAAATCTGTACACACCCTCACATCAGTTTAACTATAACCTCCTGCTGTATCCCCATACACCCAATGTTTCAAAAATATTGGTGCTATAACCCTGATATAATGCGCCCAGCGATGAAGCAAGAAGTCTACATTCTGAGTTTTGTCCCCATGGAGCTCAATGATTGGAGGAGAGATGGTCATATGATTTTGACAGCATTTTGCTGGCTTTGTAAATATGCAGTTTTTTTTTTCTTTTTAAAGAAGAGAAATTGTATGTTATGTTTTATAAGGCAGCCCACAGACAAGTCTTTTTTTTTTGTTCAACCAGCGAGTTGAACGAAAAAACTGACTACCCTATTGAGTGTGTGGATGGGGAATCCTCCCTGCTGAGTCATTGTATTCTGATGACAGGGAGACTTCCCTGCTCTCAGAATACCTAGATTGGCAATGCAGACTATAGCTGATTAAGTAGGAAAAATCAGACAGGGCTGTTGTTCAGATATTGATTGGTAGATCAGCTTTTATAAAACCTCCCTGCCCACACTTGGATCAAAATTTTTCTAGTCTCTGCTGAACCGGCTGAATCTTGATCCATGTACAGTATAAACTGCTTTAGTTTCCTTTTTCAGGCATAGTTTCATACACTTAACTACAATATCATACTTACATATAAACAAGAACAGTAGACATCAAAGAACACAAGTTGAATAAACTCATACAAGCAAGGAAATTTAGATGGACAGACAATGATGCAGGTCAGTGGGACAAGGAAGTTATTTACAAATGATAGGGGGGCTACAGCATCTGGACATCTAAGCCACCGCTGGTGGCCATTAAAAAATCATTGCAGTCAGTACTTTTATTTTTGTCTTTACCCATACTTTTGGAAATAAAGTACTTTTATGCAGTATCACGCTATGTGATGTCCCTTTTTGGGCTCTTTATGAGCACCACCCTTTCGCAGTACCAAGCTTAAGGAGGGACTCCAGAGGTGCATGAGTGTCTGAGCAACCAGGGAACCTGGCCATGATGGATGACCAGTGAGGACCAGGAAGCTCAGCTTGACCTGAGTGTGGAGGATCTAGATATACTTGATAAGAAGAAACTTCTTTCATGCGTATTTTAAACGCACTTCTGGTGAGTGCGCATTTCATTCATTTCCTGTTCACCTTTGGATCACTTATCCGTATTGACAAAGGAGACCTGACAGAATTTGCACATCACATCCTTTCGTGTTTTTGGACATTAGATTGAGCATTGAATTTATCTTAGATAAAAAATATGATCTAATATCACTATTTGTATACTCCTATATATTGAGTGTATGTTGACATTTCACTATTTCTAATAGCGCTGCACCTTTGTTATCTATATATTTACAAATGAGCTTGGACAATAAAACAGAGGTGTGAAAGAAGAGCATTTGGTCATGGCACTTCATCCTTTTATCTCTGTGGAATCAAATGTACATAAAAATGACAACTTAGAATGCCACATGCTGTGGCTTTTGTAGGCCACTAAATAGTGTGTAAGATTTCTGCATATTCTTATTCTTTCCTCTTCCTCTTAAAATTCCCCAAAAGAACAGCGACCTACAGATCCCAAATACCATTGTCAGGTCTGTAGAAGTGTTCTGCCATGGGATGGTCATACACCCTAATGAAGCTCAGAGCAGAAAAAAACGTGTAGGTATGAGTTCACTAGGGTGTCATCTACCTGAGTACAATCACATGGTTATAGGCAGGGCTGCTGTTAGAAATCACAGGGCCCATACAACCAACCTAAAAGGCCCTCCTAAAAAAAAAACAAATAAAAGAAAAAAACAGTTGTGAATGAACACAACGAATGATCAATACCAATTAGTCATTGTCTTCATTCAGGAAAGGAAGAGCCTTGTAAATGTGCCAATTATCCTCCCTACCCACATCTGATTCACCCAGCTGCTTGGGCCCCCCTCCTGGCTTGAACCCCGTACAGGAGGACTGGTAGTACCCCCTTATCCACGGCCCTGGTTATAGGTATAAAACCTATACAAACCTATACAAATAGTCTGCAAACAGCAGAAGACTATTATATGAATACCTGATGATTTGCTGGAAATAATGCACAATAGCTGATAGCTACGGTAAGCACCTTATTAAGCCTGGACTACTGAATTCACCAATGTTTTGCATGATATGTTAGAGAAGGAACATGATGCTCAATTCATATCCTAGATTATTTTATAGCTGGCCACTACTTAGGGGTGCATTTAAAAAAATTGCATAGCTATTTGTCCTTTGAAACTACATGTAAGTTTGGGCAGTGCAAATGCAACACAATCGAAGGTTCTCAGACATTATTAGAGAATTTGTGAATGTGGAAATTACCTAAGAATGACCCCTAGATGGTGCTAACTATCAGAGGAAATAGGTGCAGCGGTGAAAATGAATCCTATTTGTGACTGCTGTAACCTGCTGACTTGCATTCTCCTCTGAACCCTGACACTTGCACAGTGCAGGATTTCAGCCCCTCCCTTCTCCTCTCAGACTGTAATAGAGAGAGAGAGCCAATCAGAAGAGCCATTAAAGGAGCCAATGACAGGGACTTTCTCAAGCAGGAGGTGCAGCTGCAAAGCATTGTGGAACATGTAGTCCTGAACAGACATGGCCTGATAGTCTTTTATAGAAATGGAACTGCAAAGACCAGCATGCTTAGTCAGAGCAGAGTGAAGGACTCCATCTTGTTTCTCCTAAGGGGAGGCAGTCTGCATGTGGCAAGGTAACAGTCTGGACCTAGCAAAGAAGTGCTTAGGGTCAGTTCACAGCATGCTGAGTTATCTGCGTCAGTCAGGGGAACATCCAAACTGAGAGATGTGGACCTACAATACAGTGTCTACACTGACAGAGTGAAGTGCTCAGGGGTGGACTGACCATTCGAGCACTCAGGCACCACCCGAGGGCCCGGGGTCAGTAGGGGGCCCCATGAGATCCCCCTGGTACCTTTCCTTGTTTTTTTCATAGTCTTTTTTGGGTGTGGGCAAGGACACAGGGGCCCCATGATCCCCTATTGCCCGGGGGCCCCATGAGTTGTTAGTCCGCCCCTGGAAGCGCTCATTGTGAGGTGACCAGAGGAGCCTGTCATTTCCAGGACGATCGTTTGGGCCTTAGTCACAGGATCTGGTGAGAGGGATTTAGCCCACTTACAGATGACAGGAACACTGCACACAGACAGAGACATTACACTTTGCCCATACTCACCAGGGACTGGGTTGTGTAGATGGCCCTGCTAAACAGACACAGTATTTGCTTTGCTATACAAATACTGCCACGGGATTACAATTATACTTTACCATAGGAGTTTAGGTGCACCAACAAAAGTGGCTAGATGAAGATCCAAAGATTCATCCTGTTACCAAGAGACTGACGGCACGCGCATGCGTATTCAGGCCTCTATATTGCATGGTGTGTGAGGGAATAGCTGTACCTTGGAAAGTAGCTATTAAGCTTCAGTTGGGTACAGTGTTTGCCTATTGGGCTTGTAGTGTCATGGATAGAAGGGAGAAGTCTGACACAACAGAGAGTCTTTCTTCTGCTCTCCTCCTGCTTGGTCATCATAGAGCTGAATTTATGTAAAGGGGTTTAGACCCACTTTAAGGTTGCCATTTAAGTGTTTGCCTCTGCTCTTGGGGTTATTCATGGTTGGAATCCCCTGAAAGCAGCCTGAGTGTAAAAGTGAGCTATATTGCTTTCGGTCACAGTATTTGCTGTTCTCTTGATTCTGCTAACATATACCCAGGGGCGGACTGACCATTTGGAAACTCGGGCACTGCCCGAGGGCCCGGGGTCAGTAGGGGGCCCCATGAGATGCCCCTGGTACCTTTTTCATAGGCTTTTTTGAGTTTGGGCAAGGACACAGGGGCCCCATTGGCCGGGGGCCCCATGAGTTGTCAGTCCGCCCCTGCATATACCTGTTAATGTTTCTTACTTCCCATAGAGGTCTTACAGTAAAGCTGATCTCTGTGTTTTATTATAAAGTGTGTGCTTTTCATTGGTCCTTGCACTTACACTATTGCCAGGTGTGTCAGTTGGGGCTGAGACAGTTCTTGAGGTTGAGAGGCAGAGTGGCGGAGTGAAGAAACTTAAGCAGCCCCTTCGGGGGTCCCTAAATAGGTATGCTACTCAGCGCCATCTAGTAGCCGTAATGTGTTATTTCTGTATCCATAAAATTGATTTGCAGAGAATGTAGCCTGAGAACAATTAATTTTACCCCATTTGCACAGAATTAATTTACATGGATGAACAGCTATGTGATTTTTTTTGTTGTTTTATATAAATACTCTCCTAAATCTTTGTTCATTGTAATACCTTAGGATATCGTATGATTGTATTATTATAATATACGCATCTTCTCATTTGAGGGGTTTGGCCAATCATCCGCATGCATGCTGATATTATTTAAATGCACTTTATGTGGTTCAGGGTATAGTTATAGTTGCAGGGCTTTTTTTTCAGTGGGAACACAGGGGAACGCAGCTGCAGCACTGAATATATGAAAAAATCAAAGAGTGCTGGGGTGTGTTGGAGGATCTATTGTTGCTGGATGCTTCGGGATCTATTGTCACTGAAGAGTATCTATTTTTGTATGATGGTCTATTGTTGCTGGGGAGGTCTGTTGTTGCTGGTGGTGGATCTATTGTTGATGGGGGTCAATTATTGTTGGAATGGATCTACTGTTGAGGGAGGGGTCTATTGTTGCGGGCTGCTGGATAGTCTATTGATGCTGGCTGCTGAGAGATCTGTTGTAGCTGCTGGAGGTCTATTGTTGCTGGAGTGGTAATTTGTTTTGGGGGTCCATTGTTGCTGGAGGAATCTATTGCTGCTGTTGGGGGGACTATTGCTACTGGCTGCGGGGGATCTGTTTTTCTGCTTTTTATGTTATCGTTAACAAATTCTATACAAATTATTTAGCATCACAAAATGATACTTCACTCTGTATTCTCTAAAAGGAGAGGTACTGGGAGGTGGGTAGGGGGTGGAACCAAGTGACATGCTTGGAGGTAGGATGGGCAGACAAGAAGTGACTCAGAAGGGTGGAGTTCCTGCACCTATTTTTTGAGAAAAAAAGCTATGTGTAGTTGTATAGTGACTCCTGGGAGGAATTTGATGAAAATTGTCTCATTTTAATTGTGTTGTTTTCTGAGGGAATGGGAGCTGCTTGTTTCTTGGGATTGTCATATTGTGTAATATAGATTGTCTGTTCTTTCAAGATTTGAGTGTAGTTGCATACTCTATTCAGCTATTTTTTTTGTGGGTAATCATTATATGAGAATTACACACCTGACCGAACTGAACAGTTTTTTTTTTTTTTTGTGTGGTGAGTTGCAATTACACATTTTTAAAGGGGTTGTGTGTATGTATATATATATATATATATAACAGGGGCGGACTGACAACTCATGGGGCCCCCAGGCAACAGGGGATCATGGGGCCCCTGTGTCCTTGCCCAAACTCAAAAAACCTATGCAAAAGGTACCAGGGGCATCTCAAGGGGCCCCCTACTGACCCCGGGCCCTCAGGCAGTGTCCAAGTTACCAAATGGTCAGTCCGCCCCTGGTTAGTACACAGGGAAAGTAGGAAAATATACACCCGTCATTTTTGACAGGCAAAAATATGACCCATTCAAGTGAATGAGGCCGTTCTGTAACTGCGTGTAATGCATGCAGTTTTGGTGCGGTGTGGTGGGTTGTTGCTGGAGGTGACATATTACCTCTATGCTACCTGCAAATGCCTCTAAAAAGCGATCTGCTGAAAAAAGAAATGCTGCACATAAAATGAGCCCTAAGGCACAATCTTCAAATCTCTGCTTTCTGTACATGTCAGAAATGAACCAGTGTGTCACTTTTGACACGTGTTGCTGCTAGGGTTGTCACCTCTGAGGCTAAATTACTGATAAGGCACTATGTGAGTTTAGTTGCCTTACCTCAATCAGCCACAGACCTTGTGTAAGTAAAATGTGTTCCATTTTAAAGGGATGAGGTGGCAACCCTAGTTGCTGCCACCAGGGCTGCTGTTAGAAACCACGGGGCCCCATACAGCCAACCTGACAGCCCCCTCCCAAGAAAACCCCCACAGTGTACTATACTTCAGTTATGAATAAACACAGTGAATGATCACTACCGATCACTCATTGAGTTAATTCAACAAGGAAGGGGCTGATAAATGCAACATATTTACCGGATTCTTCTCTCACTCTCCATCCTGATGGATCCTATTGAGTGCTTGCAGCTGAAAGTAGGAAGAAGAGGAGGCAAGGCGGCAGCACTGGGGGGCACACAGGGGGGCCTGGGAAGCAGGGGAAATATTTGGTGGACAGAGAGGGAGATCGGTGCGGTGGGAATGCAATTACTGGAACCGATCCTCTGTATGGCTCTCTCTGCAGCAGCTGAAAGCCAGAGGAGAAGAGGCCAGCTATCAACTGCTACAGAGAGAGACATACAGGGGATCAGTTTTAGCAATTGCCCCCCCTGCTGTCCTGATTACCCCCCTGCCTACATCTGATTCACCCATCTGCCAGGGCCCTCCTGCTGACCTGGGCCCCGTACATGAGGACTGGTGGTACCCCCTTATCCACAGCCCTGGCTGCCACCAAACAAGACTGATCCAGTTTTATGGGGTCTGAGTGCAGTGCTGCAGTAGTGGGGATTTAAATTCATATCGCCTCCTCACTGCCTGAGAAATGTCTCTGAAAGGTGATCTGAGTGTGGATCGCTTTTCAGAGGAGTGACAATAACTGAATCAGCTTTCTAGGACTTTGTATGCCTGTTGTTTCTATGCAGCTGGAATAAATTTAGCTGAGTTTTAGAAGTCTTCTCTTCCTTGCACCATTCATTTAGGTGATGGTAGAGTCACTTTAAAAGCGATCTGAGTGTGGATCGCTTTTCAGAGGAGTGGCAATCCCTGAATCAGCCCTCTAGGACTTTGTATGCCTGTTGTTTCTATGCAGCTGGAATAGATTTAGCTGAGTTTTAGAAGTCTTCGCTTCCTTGCACCATTCCTTTAGGTGATAGCAGAGTCACTTTAAAAGCGATCTGAGTGTGGATCGCTTTTCAGAGGAGTGGCAATCCCTGAATCAGCCCTCTAGGACTTTGTACACCTGTTGTTTCTATGCAGCTGGAATAGATTTAGCTGAGTTTTAGAAGTCTTCTCTTCCTTGCATCATTCATTTAGGTGATGGCAGAGTCACTTTAAATAGGTCCCGTCGGCTCCAGTCTTCCTGGAACTGATGTATTATGTATGGAGATCTCCGTGTATGTGCCACATCCGACACATTCAATGGCTGACGGTGCCATGCAGCATTGAGAACGCAGCAGCACTCGGTCCTCAACTCCACTCTACTAATATGATGAAAGGACACATCAGGGAAAACCCATCACATTCTATGACGCTCAGTCCCGGCAGATGTTACATAGTAATAAGGGGGCGGTGTCCAGAACACACCCACTAGCGTAGTACCAAGGGGGCGGTGCCCAGCACACAGCAGCCTCCCGCAGAGTGGTTAGCTGTTTTATGATAATGAAAGGGGCGGTGCCCAACACGCAGCAGCCTCCTGCAGAGCTATTAGGAGGGGGCGGTCCTGGAGCAAGCGCGTTCTGAGGTGAATAGTGCCGGATAGTCAGCGATCAGGTCATTGCTCTTCTAGCCGGCGCTGCGTTCTCCGCCTCTCGGCTCCTGTGGGACCAAAGGTGAGCAGACTGTGCGCTGTGTTCGTTTCCTCGCCATAGCCGGCCTGGGCCGCTTGTGTTTTCGGCTCTCTACCTTTCTCTTTGTTCAGCTTCTTTCCAGCCGCTTCTGTGGGTGAGGGGAGGGCCGGGGGTCGGCGTGTTACCCACGTGTGATGGGGTGAGCTGGGCTCTGTGGAGGACACTGCGGATAGGTGGGAGCGAAGTCCACGTAGGCGGGTCTGTGGTCGGTGCTTTGTTGAGGGGACTGTCCTCGGGTAAACAGGGCACACATTGCTCCACTGTGCTAAAGGGGGGGGGCACCTTGTGGGAAAGTCATTGATTAGGTCAGCTTTGTTCAATGTGGAGTGACCCTTCAAGAGATCTTCAGGGATGGGAGCAGAGCTACACATAATGGTACATTAGATATATCACATTGGTGGTCAATGAGAGAAGGGCTTCTATGTACTGCTGCTGCTCAGTGGAAAGGGGTGGTGTTAGGGCCACAGCCATGGGTACCACCAGGCAGGGAATTGGGGCCACTGCTAGCTGGGCACCCTCTCAGTGGGGGATTGGGGCTACTGTCAGGCAAGATCTCAGGGCCACAACTATGGGGGTGCTGTCGGGCAAGAGATCAGGGTCATGGCTAACTGGGCACCGTCAAGGGGTCTTGGGGTTGTGCCCAACTGGGCACCGTCAAGGGGTCTTGGGGTTGTGCCCAACTGGGCACCGTCAAGGGGTCTTGGGGTTGTGCCCAACTGGGCACCGTCAAGGAGTCTTGGTGTTGTGCCCAACTGGGCACCGTCAAGGGGTCTTGGGGTTGTGCCCAACTGGGCACCAGGTGGCACATCGGGGGCAGTGGCTATCTGGGCACCAGGTGGCACATCGGGGGCAGTGGCTATCTGGGCACTAGGTGGCACATCGGGGGCAGTGTTTATCTGGGCACCAGGTGGCACATCGGGGGCAGTGTTTATCTGGGCACCAGGTGGCACATCGGGGGCAGTGTTTATCTGGGCATCAGGGGGCGGTGGCTATCTGGGCACCATCAGACAGGGTATCAGGTTCATCAATGATGGACATCTTGGCAACCTCTGGATGAGCACCTAGGCTTCCACATACCTTTGGTTGAGAGGTTTCTGTAGGCTTTATCTATTACTACCACTGCCATGTGCTCTGTATTGAGTGGGAAATTGTACATTTGGTACTTCAGCTTGCCCATTAAACAAAACATTTCAATGATCAATACAGATGCTGAGTGTCCTAAGATTACTGAAACTGGCCTAGGAGCTTTTCAATGTTTTAGATTTACTAAAATTAGTAGATTCATTCATACAGTTTTTCTGAATGTAAAAATTGTCCATCGTGCTCTTCCAAATTTTCTTCCTTTTGAATACTAACATTAATTTGACATTGATCATTAGATAATTGACCTTCAGAAAATGGGCATTTTTGAATAAAGTTCTATTAAGCTCAGCCTTCAGGTAATGATGTTAGGCTGCATTTACTTGTTTTAGAGTCCTGCATACGGTGCCGTTAATGACACCCCAAGCGTGGCCTGGAAATGTGTGAAGTTCAATGCCCAAAAACGCGTGGGAGGTTCTTTGGCTCATTCAAGCTGTGTAAACGTGCAAAGTATGAGAAACCCGCTCATTCATAAGATGTGCACATGTGAATGGGGTCTCAGAGGGAAGTTGGATCTCCCAACCTGACCTCATCTGCATACCAGTTCCAGGTGTATAATTCAGTTGTTAAAGGTTTGTTCACACCAGTAAGGCTACATTCACACTAGCGTTGTGTGCAGGCGGCAGAGAGGCGTTTTGGGAAGCGTTTTTACCGCTTCCCAAACTCCTCTGACAATTCTGCACATTGCAGCACATGGTGTTCTAATGAGAGCGTTAGCGTCGCGGCAAAATGGACGCCTCTGGTCAAGTCAGGAGGCGTTGAAGCCTCCTATTCTAGTCTATGGTGCCGCTCCGCAAACGCCCGTTCGGCGTGTGCGGTTGTGGGGCGTTTGCGGAGCAGTAACACCATTCAAACTTCATTATAGGCGTTTGTGGGGCGTTTTTAACACTCGGCAAACGCCTAGCAGCTGCCGCTAAACCGCACATGCAGCGTTTGCTGAGCGTTAAAGGCTCCGCAAAGGCCGGACCAACGCTTGCCAAACGCTATAGAGGCGTTTGGCAAGCGTTGGTAAAACAGTCAAGTGTGAACGAGCCCTAAGAAATGCATATTGTTCAGCTGCCGGTGTGTACTGGGGAGAGCGGTTCTGGAGCAGTGATTCCAGTGTACTACTGTATGGCTAAATGCCCGTAGAAGTGGTGCTTTATTTGGATCTCAACCAAAATGCAAAAATGACTTACTATTCATCCATCTTGGGTTTTGTCTGAGATAAAGAAGGTTGACATTGGCTGAGTGATCCGTGAATGAGACTTGTAGAGTTAGAATGTAACTTTCACATCTGTTAACTGGTACTCCTTGACAGTCATCCTTTGAACTTGCTGGCTGGTAAAGTAGAACTACTGAAGATGAAACCAATATTGTTCCTTTTGATTTGTTTCACAGCTTGTTTATGACATTTGAGATACTTTAGCTGTGTGCTTTTTATTCAGTCACTGAAAGTTGTCTTGGTATAACAGTCTTTATACAGTTCTTTTGCTCTTACAAACTTCATTCATTTAACTTCCCGTCTCTCTGGTTTTCAGTATCTTTACTCTTCTGCCTTTCAGAGCTGAGGTATGACTAATGATGACTTATAGCATTCACTAGTGTGTGCGTGCTGCTAGCTGCCTGCCTTATGGAACGGCGTCTTGGTATCTTGGCAACAGTGTAGAAGGCGTGATGTCACAGTACCTTGGAAGCAATGCTTTATAAATCCTTTGGATCATTAGACTTTTTACTGTATTTTTAGCAGTTACATTTTTTTTTTCTGACAATGTCATCCAGGCTCAATCTTGCTGACAGTGTTCCCTTTTTCCTGTTTTTACCTCGGTTCTGGCAAGATCTTGCATGCTCTGCTGTTGCAAAAATCTATTTTAGTCCTCATAGAACAAAATGGCTTTCTAGCAATAGGCATCAAAGTCTGAATTATGACGCTTCAGATTCCATTCATGTATACTTAATTGGGAAAAGACCAACCCAAGATGGCTCTAAAAGTCTACAGGCTCATACACATTTTAATCCTTTTGTACTGTTACTGCAATAATATGTTCCTATATTCCTTACAGCCCAACTCAAACAACAAGTAAAAATAAAATTGCTGAAGAACAGCCTGGACTGTGTGGGTCTTATTCAAATATTCATTTGCTCCCTCAAATCTCCTCTTAAAGTGCAGCTTTACTCAGGACAAAAAAGTGAACAGGCATACTTTTTAATAAAGAGCTATTGTGGCTGTACTGCATTAAAGCACAGCTCTGGGCAAAAATTTTATTTATACTGAAAGACGACCAGTTGAAGAGGGCGGCAGCCGGCAGAGAGCTCCTGGACGCCGTATCAGTGCAGTGAAGGTAATATAGTTCCTCTTTAAAGCGGAACTAAACCCTCCATATCCTTTTCATTCAAGGAAGCTGCCATCTTAGCCTCTGTTTGACCTGCAACCACCACGGTGCTGTACATGTGATCTGTTATGGCACTGGTTATTTGGTGGCTTAACGGTTTGGTTGAGAGCAAAAGCAAATGTTACAGTTGGCGTTCCCGGCATGCCGGGAATATAACTATTTGAAGCTGTTAAATTGATGGGTTTAGTTCTGCTTTGAATTTTTTTTTTTTTTTTTTTTTTTTTACATCTTGAAGGTCGCTTTTCCTGTGCTTTCTACTCTTCCAGGCCATGTGCTAAGGGTTCATGCACACAGATGTAATGGGCCATATACCACAAAGCCACATGTGTTGTCTACAGTTGTGTGCACAAATGAATTTCAGGATGCGGCTGTACGCAGCTCTGAATGTGAATACGTAATGTATGGGCATACAATCTCCTAACCCAGGCAATCTGTTTTAGGAAAAGTACTGGCTTATACCTTTCCTGTAATTCATTGGTGCAGGTGGCTGATAAAGGATAAGTTCACCTTTTGTAACACGTTATATCCATATTCAGGGTGTAACCTATTACGAAAGGCCCGCACCCGATCCTCCATTGTGACAGCAGGGAGTCTTCTCCCCATTTGGCCTTGTCACTCTATCACAATATTCTGCAAATGGGAAGCTACATAGTTCTCAATGAGCTACCACAGTGCTGTTGAGCGTTGTGGTAGTTAATTGCCTGGACAAGGTATGAGCACACAGATTCACTGACAGGTCTGCAGGAGTCCTGTATGGCACCAGCGATTTGCTGGTGAAATGCTCTCAAGGCTTCCAAAACAAAAGATAGTAAATGCACATTTTTTTTGCCTGCAAAAAGTGCATTTATTTTTTAATATGGGGTGTGCAGCGCTATACAAATAAAACACACTGTCATAAATATGACAAAAAGTAGAAAGTCCTATAAACTGAATGATAAACAGTCCGAGGTAATATATCAGTCCAAAAAGGTTTATTCCAGTGATGGAGTATAAATGACTTCAATCCAAATGGGTATATTCCAGCATCCTAACATGAAGGTGTAGAAAAATTGCCCACTCACCGGAAGTGCAATTTAATGTGCACATAGAAATTCCATGTAGCCGGAGGTCCCATGAAGGTACAGCCTGATGATAAAGGTATCCTCTGGTGGTAAATGGGGTGACGGCTGCCAGAGATGATGGTCTGGACCTATATCCCAAATCCTCCAGCCTGGGTGGACTCCTAAAATGCTGGGCTGAGATGTGGAGGCTCAGTGCCAGGTAATAGAGATGAAACCGCTCATGGTGTAGTATTATGAAATGTATTTATTGGGTATAAATCATTATGATAAACAGTAAACGTACAGGGTGATAGTAACCTATACAAATATAGTGTGAATGAGCTCTTGAATGCACTGACCAGTGGATAAAAATGATGGCCTCTGCACGCCTTGACGTCACGCCACCGGATCAGGAAGTCCGGTGGCCATCATTTGTACCCACTGGTCAGTGCATTCAAGAGCTCGTTCACACTATATTTGTATAGGTTACTATCACCCTGTACGTTTACTGTTTATCATAATGATTTATACCCAATAAATACATTTCATAATACTACACCATGAGCGGTTTCATCTCTATTACCTGGCACTGAGCCTCCACATCTCAGCCCAGCATTTTAGGAGTCCACCCAGGCTGGAGGATTTGGAATATAGGTCCAGACAATCATCTCTGGCAGCAGTCACCCCATTTACCACCAGAGGATACCTTTTATCATCAGGCTGTACCTTCACGGGACCTCCGGCTTCATGGAATTTCTATGTGCACATTAAATTGCACTTCCGGTGAGTGGGCAATTTTTCTACACCTTCATGTTAGGATGCTGAAATATACCCATTTGGATTGAAGTCATTTATACTCCATCACTGGAATATACCTTTTTGGACTGATATCATATTACCTTGGACTGTTTATCATTCAGTTTATAGGACTTTTTCTACTTTTTGTCATATTTATGGCAGTGTGTTTTTATTTGTATAGCGCTGCACACCCCATTTTTATGTTATATTCCTAGAAAGGCTTTGTGGTTCCTTTTTTGTGCATCAGCAGCTTTATAGGGTACGCTCGCTAACTCACACATTTATATTTTTTTATAAATGGCGAACTTATCCTTTAACCACATTTTGTGGTTTTTTTGGGTGTCGAAATTCGGCCATTAAACTGTAACCTGTAAAATGCATGTGGCCTTTCCCATTTGTGAAGGAAAACTTGCTTTCAGTGATGCAAATTATATCATAGGAAATGTCACCTTGTTCAAGCCCTTTTTGTTTTTGTTTTTTTAATTTTTTCTTTATCAGTTTGTGGTTCCTCTTCTGTGAGGAAGTTTCACCGCTGCAGTCTAGGTCCACCTCCACCCCTCGATATTGTCCTACCATATTGTAGTCTTCAGGACCCACTGTTGAACCCTGTGGGAAGTGTCCAGTCACACCAAGCAGAGGATTGGGCCCTCATACACGCTGCAGTAAAGAAATATGAAAACTTGATGCCCTCCATGTCACGTAACCACAAATTTTGGTATGGCTATGAGGTAATTGAACAGAACTGTGAAAACCTCCAAATAGTCAATTTGCTTTTTTCCCCACTTGCTTTCTATTGTCTAAAACGTAAAAAGTCACAAACTGCAGTCAATACTGCAGCATTTTTTACTTTTTTTAAAGGAAAATGATTCTTTCTGAGATCTGGCAGTCTATTGAAGTGGAAAATAGAACAGACGATTGTCTGTTTTAAGTAGATAACAGTCCTGTTGTTCTACACACATGACTATCAGACTTGCTGAAGGGAGTGGTCTCTGTATGTTTCATAATGCTTGTGTTGGCTACAAGTAAGCTATGGATCTGTGTATTTAAGGACCTACTCTGGCCATATTATCAAACCTCTTTTTACCACTTTAAGTCCGGACAATTTTACCCCCTTCCTGCCCAGGCCAATTTTCAGCTTTCAGTGCTTTCACATTTTGAATGACAATTGCGCGGTCATGCAACACTGTACCCATATGGATTTTTTACCTTTTTTTTAGACCGTTTTTATTTTGGTGGTATTTATTCACCGCTGGGATCTTTATTTTTTTGGCTATATAAATGAAAGTCCAAAAATTTTGAAAGTGTTTTTCTTATAAAATTTTGCAAATATTTCATCATAAATCTTGGCCAAAATTTAGTCAGTGATCTTTTTAGTAAAAATACCCAAATTTGTTTATAACCAAATTATAATTTTTTAATTTTTTTTTTTTTTTTACATTTTTATTTCAATATTTTTTTTTTACTTACTGTCACCGTAGCAGTACAGCATCACCATGGTGAACTGTACTACTTGTGGGGGGTGATGAAGATTTTTTTTACACTGATTGCTTTTATACCCATAAAGGCTGTAAAAGCAATCATTTCTCCTCTTTGGCTGCATTCTTGCAGCCATTGAGAAATACTGTTTGAGCTGTGATTGGTCACAGCTTGTCACATGGTACAAGGCTGTTGTGAATAGCCTTGTACCATGTGACCTCTGTGATCATCCACAGATTTCACATGTAGTAAGCAATGATGTCTGAAGTGACATCTTGCTTACTACTCTGCATGTGATCACTGATTGGCCAATCGGTGATCGCATGATTGGGACCTCACACAGAGGTCCCATACAACGATCGGTGTTCCACTGTGTCTAGAGGACACAGCAGGCACTGGATCACGGCGCTGCGCGTTCCCAGGGAGCTTGCACAAGCAGGGGGCGGGGAGGCCGTTTATAAATGGCCACCCGCCCCTGCACTGCCACCGTCCGGCTGTTTATATACGAGGGCCGGATGGGAGGTAGTTAAGAATAACAAATTTCTAGTGCAACTTTCCTTTCTAATCCCAAAGTACGTGCGATATACATTAAAATTAAGGGTCACTAAGGCCATTTTATATAAAGGAAGGGAGAGTTAAAACACTTGCCAGGTTGTTTTTTTGTTTTCCATTTGTTTCCCACTGCAGAGGTTTCCCTTTGCTTCCTGTCCTGTATCCAAAACCGGAAGTGGGCAGAAAGTGATATAATCCTTGGGTATCACCAAAGCTAACAAAGGTGTCTCCATCGTAAGATTTACTCTATTACCCTTCTAACGTCAACCCAGAATTTGTGATTTTCTTTCGCATTCAGTGATGACTGTAAACAGGATGCATAGAGAGGGTGAATCTCCCTAATGGGGCACAGGCAGCAAAAAAAACCTGACTGGACTGCCTAATCCTCTCCACTCCAAAACATTTATCTTTAGTGACACTTTAATAGAACACAGTTCTGCTCAGCTTTTCTGTGTGGTCTGTACAGCCCCAAACATCCTTTGTCTGGTAAAGTGTTACTAAAGGTTAAAAAAAAGAGAGAAATCTGAGCATGTCATACTTACCGCACTGTGCAGCCGTTTTGCATAGAGCAGCCCTGATTCTCCTCTTTGGTCCCTTGACAACTCTTCTGGCTCCTCTTCCAATCTGCTTTCTCTGGGGGCACTTGTGTGGGCTCGCTCCCGAGCTGCATCTGTGTCCATAAGATAGTGCTGCTCGACCCCCACACCTGCTTACTAAGCACTGGCTGTGATTGACAGTGGGAGCCAATGGCTGCCTGCTTCTATGTTTCAGCCAATGAGGAGGTAGAAAGCCAATGGTCATGCACATTGCTGGGTCGGGCTGAGGTAAGTATCATGGGGACCTGAACACTGAAGGTTTTTATGTTCATGCATGAAGGTTAAAAAAACCCTTCAGCCTTTATAACCTCTTTAAGGGCTTATTCATACCCGCAGCTGTAGGTATTTCTTTTTTAGCTGTCTGAAAGGGGGGGTAATTCTTCCCATTGACATTCACACTAATGTGTCCTGAGTTGTAGATATAGGAATATTTTGCAGGGGTTCCCTGAGACTGGAATGTTGTCTCAGGGGTTCCTCTTTATTGAAAAGGTTGAGAGAGTTTGTGCTATACTCAGGAGGCCAGGATTTGTTGTCTTTAACCACTTCAAGACTGGACACTTTTACCCCCTTCCTGACCAGGGCAATTTTCAGCTTTCAGCGCTATCACGCTTTGAATGACAATTACGCGGTCATGCAACGCTGTACCCAAATGAATTTTTTACCATTTTTTTGAAACGGATAAAGCTTTATTTTGGTGGTATTTATTCACCGCTGGGATTTTTATTTTTTTTGCTATGTAAATGAAAGTCCAAAAATTTTGAAAGTTTTTTTTAATAAAATTTTGCAAATAAATAATATTTCATCATAAATCTTTGCCAGAATTTATTCCGTTATCTTTTTAGTAAAAAAAAAAAATCCAAATTAGTTTAGTTTATAACAAAAATTATAATTTTTAAACACTTTTTTTTTTTTACATTTTTATTTTATTTTATATTTTTAATTTTTTTTATTTTTTTACATACTGTCACCCTAGCAGTACAGTGTCACCATGGTGACACTGTACTACTTGTGGGGGGTGATGAAGATTTTTTTTTTTTTTTTTTTTTACACATTGCTTTTACACCCATATAGGATGTAAAAGCAATCATTTCTCTTTCTCTCTGTGTGCATTCATGCACTCATTGAGAAGTACTGACTGAGCTGTGATTGGTCACAGCTTGTCACATGGTACAAGCCTGTTGTGAATAGGCTTGTACCATGTGACCTCTGTGATCATTCAGATTTCACACGTAGTAAGCAATGATGTCACAAGTGACATCTTGCTTACTACTTTGCATGTGATCACTGATTGGCCAATCAGTGATCACATGATCGGGACCTCGTACAGAGGTCCCGTCCGACGATCGGTGTTTCACTGTGTCCGGAGGACACAGCGGGCACCGGATCGCGGTGCTGCGCGCTCCCAGGGTGCGGGGAGGCCGTTTATAGACGGCCACCCGACCCTGCAGTGCCACCATCCGGCCGTTTATATGCAACGGCCGGTCGGGAAGTGGTTAAAGGCAATACATAAATAAGGTTGGTTGTAACTATGCAAGTACCCTGAAAATGAACACACAACATCCTGTGGCGTAGGCAGGTGTCAACCTATGTATCTTGTGTGAAATCCCCATCCCACAGCCTGATCAGTGCTGTGTACTGTATGTAGCTGAGGCTACATGCAGTTTATACATCACAGTCGCTGCATCTGTGAAGGTGATGGTTTGTTTGGACCAGCTTGGTCTGAGCAAACTATTCAAACTTCACCAATAGCTGGAGATCTACGTTCAGTTCCTCATGAGATGCTGCATGGTCTTTAGTTGGCAGACCCTAGGTATTGGTGTGTCTGCAACACCTGCCCACTTTTGCCTTCAATTAACGTGCCCTCAGATGTAAATACAGGCGTATGAGCATTCAGCCTAAAATACGCCTGTATTGACAGGGCATGTATGCCTCAACTTCTGTGCCCATAGTGTCTAAGGATTGGGTCCTAAGACACTGGGACATTACAGCCCATAGGACTATTGACAGAATGTGCAGTAATTGGGTATAGACCGGCAAATGTCAGTATTTGTGTTTGCTTACATGTCTTTATCATTCCTGAATGCGGATGTTTTGCACTCGGGGAATTCTACCCATATATGTGTGCATGTAAACTCTGGTATTTTTACAGTTGTAGAACTGCATGCAGGGTATTCTGTCCTCAGTCTTATGAGGCAGTGTTACTTGGTCTTTGCCATAATGTGTCTTGCAAGGTTTCTATTTTTCAATGATATTGTACTGCTATTAAATTGATCACCTGGTTGGAAGTACATTTCTGCCGAGGACATTGGTGGACTGGTATTTCTGCCTGTGCTCTGTGGTAGAGGTGTTTAGATAGTGCTGCACCTATGTTATGTGCATGCTTGCTTTCAAGTAGAACTATAGGTAAAACTTTTTCCATTTTGGATATTGTAAGGGAGGGTTATAACCCTGTGTCTATTTTTGGCAATCTGTGTCCCATTGGGGAGATTTACCTTCACTTCCTGTCCATAGCCAAAACAGGAAATTGGAGAATCCCTACAAATTAAGGGAATTCCTTGGGGACCCCAGGAAAAAATTTCCCTTTTGTTGCTTTTTTGGGGACAACCCAAAATTTGGGGTGTTCTTTATTTTCACTTTCAATGGAAGTGATAAACAGGACAAATAGGGTGAATCTCTGTAATGGGGGGCACTGACTGCAATAAAAAAACCTAATTAGGTGTTCTAATTCAGCTCCACTCTATCGAAAACTAGAAAAAAAGATTTTTGCTCATTTACTTTAGTGTTACTAAACCCACAACAGTAAAATTGGTCTGTGTATGCAGTAAAGCATGCTTGTTATACTCACTCTTGAACCTAAGGGATTAATTTTCCACATTGTATAAAAAGACTTTGATCCTGTTTTCTATGATCCTCCCCTTCTACTGTCCCCAATCCATCTGCTGATAGTACAGAGCTCTAGGAGTCACTCTGCACATGCTCAGTTTCGTGTGTATGGCTGGAGTTTGTTTTGGGAGGGTGCATGTGATGGTTACAGGGCCAGTCAGCACTGTCCAGATAGAGGGTCAGTGGTTATGCAGCCTAATAGGACAGTCAGAGGAGAATAAAAACTCCTATAAGATTAACCAGTGCTCGCCCAGAGACTGCTATATACATTTCCATGTTGTGTACTGAGAGACCAGATTTAGTGAATGCAGAGTCATGAGTTCAGTAACATTTTAAGATGGTGACAGGAATTGGTAAGGTAACACTTGCCTGTCCTGGTAATACCAAATTAACCGATGTGATATATTTTATTCCTTTTAATTTGGAAACTAGAGTTTAAACTGTAAACTTAACTTCCTATACACAGTGCTTTGTAGCATGATGATCAGCCAAGTGATGAGAAAGAATGTCTGTTCTCCTTTGTATAACAAGTAGCAGTGGTACTATGGTTTGGCCCATTGAGACTTTTGTTGCTCGGTGAAATTTGCATGTCAGTTGTATTTGGCTGTTTGTTCACACTGGACTGTTCTCTGTTCTGAATGCAATTTTTAAAGGCTAAGCTTCTTAAAAAGAAAACAAAAAACAAATGCACATTTTTGCCAGGTAAAAACTGAACTTTATTTATATTTATTTATAGATATTTATTTATTTTTTTTTACAGCCTAGAAAGCATTGCGCCAGTGATCAGCGATCAATGGTACCATGCAGGACTCCTGTTGGTGTAATCTGTCTGCCCGGAAGAATCAATGAACTACCGCAGGCTGTTGGTACTTGTATTTGATTCATTCAGAGTTCTGCGCAGCCATAAGAGCGGAGTCCTACTCGGCCACGCTCTTGTCAAAAAGTGACAGGTAAAATGGGGATCTTCTCCCTGTACTGCCACACAGGGCTCCGTTCGTTGAACTGCTGCAGGAGCTGGAACATCTTACACCCTAAAAACAGGTGTGACATGTTCCCGAAGGAGAACTTCTCTTTTAAGTGAGTGAGAATGGACTTTGTCACAACCTATGTATGTTTTCACTGATAAATTTCCACTAAATAGTGATTTTCTTGAACTTTTTTTCCCTCCATAATTTTTTACTATATAGACTGTTCTCTACCAATGTCACGGAACTCCTGCATACCAGGCTGTCCTCTTGTAGCGCTATGTGGAAACTTTTATCTTTAGTATACCTATAATGACCAATGATGCAATAGAAAACAATCTGTTAACAGCAAGTCGTGCTATTTTTAGGTTTAAAGCATCTGATGAGACCAGGCTTGTGGTCTGTACATCTGGAAAGGCTTGTACTTGCTAGAATAGAAACCTGAAGTCCCAGAGTATTTCCTCCTCTTGTGGTTGGGTGATTATATTCAAGTCCAGATGGCAGTATGTATTTTTGTTTTTTGGGGTGTTTTTATTTTTTTTTTTATATAGAGACTACACTTTCAAGCACCCTGCATTTTCAGGGTCTCTAGGCCCTAGTGAGGATTGGCAACTGGATAGTTTTCAGAACTCTGTGCATACCTGTATAACAAATGATTGGGAAAATAGTTTTCATATTCTCTCAGATCCTGTTTCCTTTAACAAAGTTTAGGGCCTCATGCATACTGGGCATCATCAAAAATGCTACTTTTTTGCCTCTAAAGCCCCCTCTTCACATTTGTGTCTTTGCAAACTTTGGCAATTAAAGGCAGAAAAAAATTTACCATCACTTGTGCATTCAGGAGAGGAACATTTTGGCAGTAAATGCTGAATATGCTTAAATGCATCTAAGCACTAGGCGCGTTTGAGCGTTCATTTCAATGTCCAGAATAACTTAATAGTTTGGCCAATTAAATGAATGCTCAAACACCTGATGTGATGTGTTCAGAAGAGCTGGGTTAACAGCCAGTGTGCATGAGGCCTAAAAGCAGAAGGAAATATTTGTGGTCCCCTTTTAAGGTTCGCATTCACATGCAATTCCATGTCGGAGAACCTGTACTGTTAAACCTGCCACAAAGTCAAACTGAGGGCCAAGAACTAGTAACCTATTTTTCCTGTAGGCCCCAAGGGAGGGTCTTGTTTTCTGGGTGTTTCTTGGTTCACTTGAACATATTCTGATTGTCTTGGATTTTAGCGATTGAAGCATTGACTACTCCTGTGGCTTAGGTGTGATTTAAAGGTCTTGTCTTACCCTTTAATTCATCTTATAGTCTATATGTGTACTCTTGAAATGTGCTGGATCATTAGTTTTCCTCTTGATAAAGGAATACACGAAGGTCAGTTTATTCTTCACTAAGGTCAATGTGTTCTTCATCACTAAGCAGGTTTCACTGAGCATTGCAAATTCTATGGGCTTTTATTAAAAGGTATTTACCAGTAATTAGTGACTGTTTAAAGACTGGCTGTTTGGAGGCTCTAATATATTGCTGCGATCTGCAGTTAGCCAGTTTATTTTTAGGCATGCTATATGCACGTGATAGTGTACAGAATGTGCACCATTGTCTGTGCCCTTGTAGCGCTGAATTTCACCAATGTTCTAAATAAGCCACAAGAATGTAGTTTTGTCCACCATTTTTATTAATGTTGCAGTGGTTTATAAGGCTGAAATTAACCAACATATTTGATCATAAAAGTAGTTGTGAACGCTTTTCATAGATTTGCTGGTCAGTCAGTTGGCCTGCATGCAAAATGCATTATTTGTTTACATAGTGCTACACTGAAGTGAAAGTTCTGGTGCTGAAACTGAAAATTCAGGATGCACTTGGCCAAAAACCGATATGGACAGTTTTTAAAAATTTATATAATTTTCAAATGCAATTTAAAAAAAAAAATGCACTTTAATGAATAAACAAAACACAATACACTGCTCAAATGCCTGACAATGTCGGGGCATGCTCCTAGAGACGACGGATGGTGTCCTGGGGTATTTCCTCCCGGATCTGTACCAGAGCTTCGCTGAGCTCCTAGACAGTCTGAGCTTCATCCTGGCGGTGTCAGATGGATCGAAACATGATATCTCAGATGTGTTCTATTGGATTTAAGTCAGGCAAGCATGGGGGCCATTCAATGTTATAAATTCCTTCATCCTCCAGGAACTGCCTGCATACTCTCCCCACATGAGGCTGGGCATTGTCATGCACCAGGAGGAATCCCTGACCCACTGCACCAGCATAGGGTCTGACGGGTTGAAGGATTTCATCTCAATAGCTAATTAGTCAGGGTGCCATTGTCTAGTCTGTAGAGATCTGTTTGTCCCTCCATGGATATGCCTCCCCAGACTGTCACTGACCCACCACCAAACAAAAAAAAGTTTGTTTACATGGTGCCTGAACTGGCATAGAGATGAGCGGAGAGCATCTTTCCATGCCCAGCACCATGATCGTTGGATGGGTTCTCGGGTAAGACTGAGAACCACCAGGGGGTAGGTGAGGTCAGGGTTATTTTCGACACCTGTATCTGTGCCTATTTTCAGTTTGGCTACAGGCTGATAGAGGTATTTTCAGCCAAAATAATTCAGCCGCTAATATTTTGGTGCATCCCTCCATAGTTCACATCCTGTACAGCCCATACAATTCAGTACACCATTCATACAAGTCAGTAAGTGTCTGAGAACATGTAAATGTGTGAGGTGTAATGCCTCATGGGACATGTAGTACTGGGCAGAAGGAGAAAGCGATGTAAGGGCTCTGTGCAGGGAAGATCAGCATCTGAACCCAGAGAAGCTGGAGCTTGGTAAACTGGAGGTAAATTAAGGCATTCATTTAAAGCAAAAGTTTACCGGTATTGTACAAATTTATTTAAAAGTATATCCATGGAATCAGCCTTTAGTACTAATTTAATATAAATATTTATACCTCTTGCTGCTGTCAGTCACAGCCAGTGAGGAGGGGGCTCAACTGAGCTGTCTTTTTTTTTTTTTTTTTTTTTTTGTCTGTGGAGTGATCACACACAAGTACCCCCAGAGCAAGCGACTCTGGGGGCATTCAGTTTGGGGAGGAGCCAGGAGCGACGGTGGGGGACCAGGGAAGAGGAGGATCTGGGCTGCTTTGTGCAAAATAGCAAAACCATTACACAGAGCAGGTATACCATGTTTGTTTAAAAGACTGAAGTTCCGGCTTTTTTCTATTTGCAGAGAAGCCCCTTGCCATGGAGGAAAGCACTTTAAATTGGTGAAAGAGTAACCAAGAGCAATATCCTAGCCTGGCAAAACTAGCAAAATCCTGTCTACATATCCTAGGCACCTCCATGCCATCAGAGTGCCTCTTCTCTGAAGGCAACAGTTTGGGGGTTGGGTGAAGCCAGCCTCAGCCCTGACCATGTGGATATGTTGACATTCTTACATTTCAATGTAAAATTTCTTGAACCATGATAGTCCACCTCCTTTTAGAATGCTTTTTTTTTTTTCTGCTCTTTAACCGCTTCCCAACCGAAAGACTGCTAAAGCGCGGTTGTCCAGTTCTGGGAGGGTGTCCATGGATGTCTTCCCAGAATGCGCCCCCTCTACACCCCGGTGATTGCTGTCCTACATACAGCTTTTTACCACGTGATCAGCTGTGTCCAATGACACAGCAGATCGCAATGTAAATACAGTTGCCGGTTATCGGCCGCGTTTTCTGCACGGTGTCAGACCTTGATCTAGGTATCTGTGTTTGGGTCAGGGTTTTTTGAATTTTTAAATTAGTATCTGTGTCAGTGGCAGAATGGGGGGAGCCTGCTATTTGCGCACTATTGTTTCTGGGCTGTACTATGCAGCGATGTTCAATTCCTATTGCCTGACGCCTGGGACATGTAGCTATGGTTATAGGGGGAAAAAAAATAAATCAGCAGATTACCATTTACCACCAAATGAGAGCCCAATTTGTCCTGAAAAAAAAAGGTATAATCCACCTGGATGCACAAAGTAGTTGTGGTGATATGTACGGTTTTGCTAACAAGTCAAAGTTGCAAAATTGTGCTTAAGCATTTAGATTTGTTTTTTCCTTCAGCTTTGGAGTATTTAACCCCTTCATGCCTAAGTTTTAGTAATTTTTACATAGATGTAGGCATCACTACTGCTGTGATCTTCACTAGTTTTAGGGTCCTGTGCCAAGTAGCTGTGCTGTGAACACAGGAGGTTGCTTGCTTGGTATGGGCATCATCTAGTGAACACTTAATTTCCTCAATGAATGAAGTGTTCTCTAATAAATGTGGTGAAGAGGCAGGGCACGGAGGTCACAATCTCCGCCTCGCAAAGTTAGAACATTTTGCATTCATTGAGAAAATGCAAAGTGTTCTCTAAATGGAAAAGAAACAAAAAAGGAATAAAGGTATTGTGCTACCCTGTGTAATGACAATATAATAACCCCCCCCAATTCTCCAGAAAGAGAGTGCACAAGTGATAGTGTATGATAAATGTGTATCAAGTCTCTTCCAGTTGGTAATCAGAGGGTTATCCTGTTGGTGAGCCCACAGTACCGGTACTGTAGATTTTCAGTTATTGTGCTCCAACACACAACCGCGATACCCCTCACCTTCATAAATGGACCTACAGGTTATAGTAGGTCACAATGCGTCTCTCCCCTTTCAATGGGGTTAACCAGTAGATCTCCACTGGTCACAATCCTCACCAGCCACTTCCTGGGGGGCTCTATGTCAGTGTGTGTACGGTCTTGCTTCTAGGCTCAAACTCGGTCACATTCCTCAATACAGAGACATTGTGACATTAAGTTTATTCTGCGCATATTCATGTGAGTTCAATTTTATTGTTTTGTAGTTTTTAAATGCTTCACTATGGGTGATCTTCTTTGAGTTTGGTCCTAGAAGCAAGACCGTACACACACTGAGGACATAGAGCCCCCCAGGAAGTGGCTGATATGTGAGGATTGTGACCAGTGGAGAGCTATTGGTTAACTCCATAGGGTAGAGATGCACTGTGACCACCTATAACCTGTAGGTCCATTTATGAAGGTGAGGGGTATTGCGGTTGTGTGGTGGAGCACAATAACTGAAAATCTACAGTACTGGTCCTGTGGGCTCACTTACCAACAGGATAACCCTCTGATCAGATTATCATTTAATCCCTCTGAATGCAATTTTTTTTATTTTTTCCATTCGCTTTTCTGGTGTACTAGGCATAAACATTGTGGTGGGTTTTTTTTTTTTTTTTGCTACCCTTGTCTCTAAACAGTTCTCTACAGTTTGCATCAGCTGCTGTATGTAGTGTAAGAGGCAAGCCCTCGTGACTAAGCATCTAGACGTACTGTAGAACGTCACACTAGGAATCTTACTGTATGTCCTCATTCTCTTCCTGGCTGCGTAATCTGTGCTAGTTACACCACACGATTCTGAATACATCATAACTGGTTTGCTTGGCTTCCCTTGCACTTCCTGAGCGCAACTGTGTATGGCACCACAGAACTTTAACTCCCTGACCTGGAGTCGTGTGAAAGACTGCAATTGTCATAGCAGCACAGTGCTGACACACATCATTCTGACTTTTCCATCTCCATTCCTGTTTTAGCAAATAGTCTTCTGCTTACCCATATTATATTACCACTGAGGGCTCCACTCCATGAGATTTTAACTATAATTTGAAGAAATTTACCAGTGAGTTAAGTTTTTGTCTAAGCCAAAGGACTAGACCAGGGTATTGAATTAAAATTTAGAGGTCCAATCAGTAAAATTTCCTTCCAGCGAAGGTCTGAATCGCATGTTTGGGCTAAGACTTTACATCACAGCTCCCCCATATCACAATCCCGTTCTTACGTCCATGTCCTCAGTCCCACATACATCAGTCCACCACTTCAGTTTTCCTTTAGTGTATTGTTCCCAGAGCCTTTTCACATCACCCCCACCCCCTTCACAGTAGTATACTGAATCCCCTTTACATAACGCACAACCTTTATTCACAGCAGTGTTCTCACCCGTGGTTCAAACCATCACCTCCTTTGTCCACTTCACATCAACCCCATGCGCACCCCCCCCCCCCTTCAGCACTGCCACCGCTTTACATCCCCCCCCCCCTCCTTCCCACGGTAATGTGCTCTATTGTGCTCTGTGCTCTTCTCATCATTCCTCCCACACAGCTTTGCCCCTTCATATCTCTCCCAACTCCTACACAGTAGTGTGCTGTGCCTTCTTCCCATCACCTGCAACCCCCCCCCTAACATCCATCACCTTCTCCCCACAGCACTGCCCCCCTCCCTTAAATCACCCTCACATCACAAATACTTCCCCGTAGTGTCTTCACACCACCCCCGTACAGCACCCCCTTAACCCCTACAGTAGTGTATTCTGCCCTCTTGACATCCAGCTAGCCTCATTCCCCCCCCCCCCCCCCCCGCCACTTCTCTAGAACTGCCACTTTTCATACCTCCCTCCCCTCCAGTAGTGTCCTCTGCCCTTCAATCTCCCACCTTAGACCAAGCGGAGAGCGACGAGAGGCAGGATGCTATTAAGCGGAGTGTGAGGAACATCTCTGAATTGGATGGAGGGCGGGAGCTGCGCGAGTTACCGTTCCTGAGTAACCAGCACAGGATTGGTAGCTAGGATGCAGGGTGGTGCTAGCAACTAATCACTTGCTGATTAATATGAAAAGTTAACCGGTGGCAGCTCCTGCCCTTCAACCAATGGAGAGCTGTGCCTCCTGCACTCAGCTCACCATCCTGCCTCCTGACATGCAGAGAATGACAGCTGCACAGGCTGGGGAACAGAAGCTGCTCCTAAATGGTGATTGCAGATCCAGATGGGACAGTGTCTTGGTTCAGACTAGGACCGTGGTCTGCTATTTAGTGATGGGCTAAACTATCAGATTGTAATCACTTATAAAGCAGCTGTCAAGCGGTTACATCTGCCTTCTCCAGCCGTTTGGGTCTTCTGTGGTTAAAACATTGATGTCTTTAAAGTTCTTCTTGCTGTAGTGCTATCTGTGTGGTTTACAGTAAACATTTTCAAAAGCTCAGCAGCCAGTGCAATTCATCAGTATATAATTTTAGTATGAGATGCTGTTAAAATCCTTAGTGTAAGGCCTCATGCAAACCTTATTTTTATCTACTTTGCTAGCTTTAGAAGGAAAGCTAATAAGGCCTCATGCACACTTGCATCAAAAACGGACCATTCAGGTCCCCAAAGTGAACATTCTTAAAATGAGCCAAATGGTCTTCTATGTGAACCTGTACACTAGACATTCAGAAGTGTTTACAAGCTCTAGGTTTAGAAACACTTAGGCCAGGCATACATAGATTGAAATTTGGCTGGTTTAGCAGGGACAGATCAAAGTCACCCTGCATAGTCTCAGAAATTGCAGGGCAACCTGATCTCCGAAGTGTGAACTGATCCTAAAGTATGTTGCATAATTCTTATTTGGACTTTTTATGGGAATTGTAAGGCCTCATTCACACAGGGCGATTAGTATCTCATGCAGGGCTGTACTTTTCTGCAAGGGGGATGTACAGGTGTTTCATGCATCCCCTGTGCCAGCAGTCCTATAGATATCTATTGGGACCTGCAGCTGTATGAACACAGCCAATGTCCCATTGTGACATCTGTGCAGGTGCATGTCCCTGAACTCATCTTGGGTGTTTTCAGGGCTGTGCACCTGCATGGATATCACATTGGGACACAGTGGTTGTGTCTGCCAATGATTTAAATTAATGATTCCACTGAGGGGAAAATCTAAAGTGGCATAGATTCAGACAGCTGCTTACTTGTCCAGGACTTACTAGCCTAGCAAATTCAACAGAGCTAAAAGCAGTCTCCAAGAATCTTCAAGTTTCATCATGGGGTGTTCAAGTAACTCTTGCAACAGTTTGGGGTCAATATTGCTGAAGACTGATCGAAGATACAATAGTTTGGTCACTGTATTTGTAGACGCGTTTGTTGTAAATAGAAGGCAGTATTTCAGAAGAGACTCATACCAACTGTATGGTTGCATGCATTAAGGTTAAAAAAAACCTTCATAAAAGAATCCCCCTCTGCCCCCTTATACTTATCAAAGATCCAGCACTGTGCGTGAGAGCTGAGGCTCTCCTGGCTCTTTCCCTCCTCACTGGGCAGATCGAAAACCGCAAGAGCCATTGGCTCCCACTTTCTGTGCCAATGGATGCAGCAGCGAGACTCAGAAGCGAGCCTGCACAAGTTCACTCATGGGAATTGACTTCCCATTGGGGCACCAGCCTGAGGGAAGGAGCCAGTAGCACTGGTGGGAGACCCATGAAGAGGTTTGGGGTCGCTCTGTGCAACCCCGCCCCTGCACTGCCACCGTCCAGCCGTTTTATATACAACGGCCGGACGGGAGGTGGTTAAGGTTTGGGGTTGCTTTTTTGCTTCAAGGCCTTGACTGTCTGCAGTACAAAAGTATATTTAATGAGAACATGAGATCTGTCCAAATGTTGGTGAACTGAAAATAGGTCTTTTAGCATGATAATTTTCCAAAGCACACTATTAAATCCACCAGGAAATTGTTCAAAAAGGAAAGCCTACCCTTTGGCATCAGAGGATGGGGTTGTACCACTATAGTAGAAGTTACTTGTCACCAGACTGACATTCACTCAAAAATAATTTACCGCTTCAGGGAAAATCTCTGTTGCTGAATGTTCGTAGGCTACCTTTTGTGAATTGCCTGTTTAAAAAAAAAATAAATTCCCTCACAAAATTCCAATGGGAATCAAACAAGGCCCTTTCAGTAGGGCAGCCCATAATCCTCCATTTTTCCACAATTGTTCACTTAACTGTGTTCTAGGCGGTCCTATTTTACTGTTATCTAATGTTAGTTAAATTTGGGAGATTACACAGTGAGATGCGTGATTGCACTTCCCGCAGGACTTATTTTATGGGGTTTGGCTGTAAATGGTAAGTTTTCTAGTAATTCAACTGCCACTCCACCTTCCCTTTTTCCTACCAACCCAATGTTTACCTAAATTGTCTAGACACCGATACATTATATTAGTCGTGCACTGAAATGAAAATTCTGGACTGAAACCAAAAATTCAGGAGGCACTTTTTTTTTTTTTTTTTTTTTAATTTGTTTGCATTTCATTGTATTATACTTTTTTTAATTTAACCACTTGCCTACAGGGCACTTATAACCCCTTCCTGCCCAGGCCAATTTTCAGTTTTCAGCACTGTCTCACTTTGACAATTGTGTGGTCATGCAACACTGTACCTTTTTTTTTATTTATTTTTTTTTTTTTTATTTTTTTTTTTTTTTTTTTTTGTGATACAGCTTTCTTTTGGTGGTATTTAATCACCTCGGTTTTTATTTTTTGCTAAACAAACCAAAAACTGAAAATTTTGACTTTTTTTTTCTTAGTTTTTGTTAAAATTTTGTAAAGTGTTTTACTCATACACTGATGGGCTCTAATGAGGCTGCACTGATAAGTGGCACTGATGAGGCTGCACTAGTAGGTGGCACTGATGGGCATTGACAGGCATCACTGATGGACACTGAAAGGCAGCACTCATATGTGGCACTAGTGGGCGCTGCTGGGGCTACACTGATATCGGTGCCCTGATCAGTGTACATGTCCCCTCTGAGGAATGCCGATTGCCGGCTCTCCTCACTAGCTGTCAGCGTGAGGAGAAAAATGCTGATAACCAGCATTTCCCTATTTACATGCGATCAGCTGTAATTGGACACAGCTGATCACATGACCGAGCTGAAGTCTTCGGCTCTTTCCATTGACCGGTGATCCGCTGTGTCCGAGGGACACAGCGTACCACCGATCGCCGCTCTGCACGCCCCCGGAGCCGTGCACGCACAGTTATCATATCCTCCCAGAATGAGAGAACCGCCTTGCGCCCGTCATTTCCTTATATGGCAGGCGAGATGTGGTTAATATGATTTTAAAAAATACAATCCAGTAACATAAAATAGCTTTTTTTTTTTTAATTGAAGGTAGTGCATAGAGTGGAAAGAGAATAAATTGAAATGCATATAAAATTGAAAAAATGTAAATGGATGCAGTTTTGTAGTCAGTGGGATGCAATTTTGCAGTGCAGTCTTTTTTTTTTTTTTTTTTTTTTTTTTTTTTTTTTATAAATTCTATTGGCAAAATGCCAATAATCCTATTTTCGGTGGCCAGTATACCGTTGCATCACTACATTATATAGCTGAACAGTTTGTAAACATCTGATCCTCACACCTATATGAGCTTGTTGGGACATCAGGGATGTTCTATTCATATCGCCAGACGCCCAGAATATGTAGTTCTGTGCAACGGTTTTTTACCTTTAGCCCTGCTGTGGGAAGCAGCAGGGCTCACCTGTTAGCTGGAAGCTGTCGATTGCTTGCACACAGCCCACTATATTGCCAGCCTCAACCCCCCCCCCCCCCCCCCACCTCCGCCTGCTATGTCCTGAGCACTGCTTGCCCATCTGCGGGCCCAGGACCAGTTCGGTGGCTGCTGGTGGGTATAGGGGGAGGGAGGAGAGTGGACATGTCCGCTCCCCTTGTCCTGACTCGGAAGTAATGTGATGGCACTTCCAGGTCTTTATTGACTGACTCCTGACCATTGAGTCAGTGTAACACAGGGGAAGACATTGGCGGTCTTTTAGACCCTGGATGTCTCAAAGAACCTGTCACCAAAAAATAATCGCATAGGGGACTTTTTTGTCCCCTATGTGATAAAAAAAAAAAAAGTTTTAAAGCGAAGTTACAGCTGGGGAAAAAAAAGCAGCTACAAAAATTGTAGCTGGCAACTTTTAAAAATACAGATAAGTTACCTGTCCCTCAGCCCAGCGGTGTCCTCACCACACCTGGTTTCACTGGCTGTCTTCTCTCACCAAAGTTTTTTGCGTTTCCTAGATCATTGTGTGACATAAAAAATTTAAACTACTGCTGTTTTATTCTCTGAGGTCTCTGATTTCAGTAAATAAGATTTTGGACTTGTGTAATCTTCAGGCCTTAAATGGTTTTTTTTAAACGTGTGCAAAAACTGTTCTGGCAGCAAAAGGGATAAAGGATAACCCTGACACTCACTTTCCTGATGAGCACCCAATCGGTGCTCATTACAGTGCAAGGTCTCTCTCCTCCCTGCCAGTCCCTGGGTGCGGTGCTAGAGACAGGCAGGGAGGGGAGGAGGAGATAAACAGCGCAATGTTACGAATATTAACCGCCTCCCGCCCGCCATATAGTACAATGACGGGCGCAAGGCGGTTCTCTCGTTCTGGGAGGACATCATATGACGTCTTCCCATTCTCACCACGCATGTGCGGCTCTGGGAGCGCACGGCAATTGGTGGTGCGCTGTGTCCACCGATCCATGGAAAGAGCCAAAGATGTCATGTGATCAGCTGTGTCCAATCACAGCTGATCACATGTAAACAGGGAAATGCCGGTTATCGGCATTTCTCTCCTCACGAGCTGTCACGCTGACAGCTCGAGAGGAGAGCCGGTAATCGGCATTCCTCGGAGGGGACATCTATACTGATCATCAGAGCACTGATGATCAGTGTAGCCCCAGCAGTACCACCTGTCAGTGTCCATCAGTGCCATGTGTCAGTGCTCATCCGTGCCGCCCATCAGTGATGCCTCAGTGCCCATCACTACAGCCTCATTAGCGCACATCAGTGAAGGAGAAAAATCACTTATTTACAAAATATAACAAAAACTTTTTTTTTTTCAACATTTTCAGTGGTTTTTGGTTTAAGAAAAAATAAAAAAGGTGATTAAATACCACCAAAATAGAGCTCTGTCACAAAAAAATGCTAAAAATTTCATATGGGTACAGTGTTGCATGATCGTGCAATTGTCATTCAAAGTGTGACAGCGCTGAAAGCTGGAAATTGACCTGGGCAGGATGGGGGTATAAGTGCCCTGTAGGCTAGTGGTTAAATGTTTTAAGTTGTCAAAGCTTTTTGTTTTTAAAAACCCCATACATTACTTAAAGCAGATTTAAATATGGTTTGGGTTAATTTTTTTTTTTCTTCAGGACAAGTAGATTGTCATGAGGGACAAGTAGATTGGGACACAAGTTTAGTCTCTGGACAAGTAGTTTTTTGAAAAATTTCCACACCCCTTGACATCCCATTTTATAAGTTGCTCTTAGTATAGAGTTAGTTATATCACCCTTATGGAAGTGCTTTCCACAAGCGTTTGGAGTGTCTTTGGGTTTTTGCCCATGCAGCCAAAAGTGCATTTGAGAGTCAGGTATTGGCTCATAGTTGATGATATTTAATTCCAGGGCTCTGCAGGTCAGTTGGTGTTCATACCATACTCTTGCAAACTAATCTTTATGGGCCTGGTTTGTGCACAGAATACAAAGGTTGCCTCTGTATAGGAACTTGCTGTAATAAAGTCCAGTCACTGCTGCTTTCTACTTGTGCAGGGTGATTGGTCTTGTCTCCATTCTTTCTTGTAGTTTTAAGCAGTCAACTTGTAGAGGGTGGAGCCTGCTGGGTCCTTCCAACAGCTTCTCTTTGCACAGGCTATGTACAGCACAGTTCTGCTGTTTACAAGGAAGTATCTGGGTTTGTAAAGGCATATGATGGACTAATTGGATTTATTTTGTCTATTGAGAAATATACTTGGGTGAGTTTTTGGTGCCTGAAGTCAAGCTTTAAAGCTACCACTTCTGGGTGTGTTGTAGAATTTTTTTAATCAGAAGTTTGTTTACCTTGGCAGAAATCTTGGCATTTTGCCATTGATATGGAAAATGACTGATCATGCCAAAATACTGTCTTTTATTTAAGGATAGTGATAATATGAAGCAGTTTTCACATAGTTGTTTGACTCCTTTTTAAACCATAACAGAAATCACCCAAATGGCCATGATCAAAAGTTTACATACCCTGGAATGTTTGACCTTGGTACAGACACACAAGGTGACACACACGGGTTATCCCACATCTGTGGCTTTTTACATTTCTATTAATGTCTTTTTAAATAGTCAATGTGTTTTTAGCTCTCACATAGGTGCACTGAGCAGGCTGGATACTAAGCCATGGGAAGCAGAAAAAAAAATTGTCAAAAGACCAGTGTAACCAGGTAATGGAACCTTATAAAGATGAAAAGGAATATAAAGATATCCAAAGCCTTTAATATGCCAGTCAGTATTCAACCACTTACGAAGTGGAAAATTTAGTGATCTCTTGATGCTAAGGTCAGGTAGATCAGAAAGATTGTAGCCACAACTGGCAGAAGAATTGTTCAAGATACAAAAAAAAAGCTCACAGGTATCACGAGAAATGCAGGCTGCTCTGGAAAGAGTATGGCTGTTTCAAAGAGCACACTAAAACAATATTTGAATGAAAGAGCTGCATGGTTGAGTTGCCAGAAAAAAATCCTTTACTGTGCCAGTGCCATGAATAAGCCTGGTTACAATATGCCCAGCAATACCTTGACACACCAAAGCTTCTGGCACATCTATCTCGAGTGAAGAGACCAAAATATTGCTTTATGGTCACCAGGGTGGATTTGATTTAAATCATAGTTTTCTACATAAAGACTAAGTATTGCTGGTATAACTTTAATATGCAAGTAGATGAAGATTTGTAGAATAACTTTTCAAATTATTTTTTTTTATCCCCAGTTTAACCATTCATATTTGGACAACTTTTCTGCTGTACTTAGGAAGGAGAAAAATAATCATTACCTTAATAACAATTTAAATAGATTTATTCAAGTGAAACAATAACATTACAGCATATGTTATTTGCTTAAACAAACATCCATGTTTGTTAACTAATTTGGCTAAACAAAATACCGTATTTTTCGCTCCATAAGATGCACTTTTTTCCCCCAAAAAGGGGGGAAAATGTCAGTGCGTCTTATGGAGCGAATATGGAGTGGCCGGTCTGCTATTTCCACCGCGGCCGTGTCAGAATACCGGGCCGGCCGCTCAGCTCTGGAGCGGGACCTTACCTGTTCCTCTATCCATCCGCGCGCTGTCTTCCCGGCTTCTGTAGTGTGGGCGCTCGGCTTGACAGCCGGGTGCCAAGTGCACATGCGCAAGAAGCAGTGCTCTTTTTGAATGGTAAGGTGGCACCTGGGACACGACAGGTCCCAGAAGCCGCCGGACCAATCGCAAAGGGCAGCACTTCTCGCTCATGCGCACTGGGCATCCAGCTGTCAAGCCGAGCGCCCACACTACAGAAGCCGGGAAGACAGCGCGCGGATGGATAGAGGAACAGGTAAGGTCCCGCTGCAGAGCGGACACTAATTAAAGAACAACTCCGCAGAAGAGCGGGTACCTGTCAAATTCAGGTACCCGCTCCCCCCCTCCCCAAAGGTCAGCAGTCTCTGGTCATCTCCTGTACTGTGTCCGCAGTCCATTGGTTCCGAATATTTATTTTCCTGTTTTCTGCCTCTAAATCCTAGGTGCGTCTTATGGTCAGGTACGTCTTATGGAGCGAAAAATACGGTATATATATTTTAAGAAACTTAGACTGTCAGCCCCTTCCTCCTCACACTTAGTTTCACTTCTTGTGCAGATCTATTCCACTCCAAACAATCAGAAAAATATTGTTTCTATTCACTGAACTTCTTGAAATTTAGCACTGAAGGGGTTGATTCTGTATTCATAGGTTTGTAGAAGTTAGGATTAAGGTCTTTTTCTTACTCTGTTCATGTTATAACATTTTTGCTGTGAAGAAGAGGCATGTGATCTCCGCTGAGTCAAATTCAGTTTTGAGAACTGCAAACGTAAACCAAGCATCTGTGATAATATCTTGTAGGCAGCGAAACTGCCCAATAATCTTACAAAAACCTCTGGAAGAGCATGACATTGTGAATGGATTAATGGAATTTATTTACCAAAATAATTAAACATATACAGCCTTATTCTACATAATTAAAAACTAATCTTTATTTCATGATGGAATAACCTTTGGATGGTAATATATTTTCCTCAAAAAGCATTTTATTTTAAAAAATCGATTTAAATCAAAAAAATTTTTTATCATTGATTTTTATCCACCCTGACGGTCACAAACATAAGTGCTATGTTTGGAGAGAGGTCAACAAGACCTATAGCAACAAGAGTACCGTCACCACTGTGGAGCGTAGTGGTGGCTCACTGATGTTTTAGGGGGGGTGAGCTCTAACAGCACAGGGACTCTTGTGAAAAGTGAAGGCAAGATGAATGTAGCATGTTATCAGAGAATACTGGCCGACAATTTGCATTCTTCTGCGTGAAAGCTGCACATGGGGCGCTTTTGGACTTTCCAGCATGACAATAACCCTTCTCATCAAGCCACTCTGGAGAGACCTCAAACATGTAGTTCATGCAAGACGACCAAAGACTTTGCATAACATGGAGGCACTTTGCCAAAACAAATGGACAGCTATACCTGCAAGAATTTGGGGCTTCATAGACAACTATTACAAAAGACTTCATGCTGTCTTTGATGGTAAAGGGGGCGATACACAGTATTCAGAACTAAGGGAATGCAGACTTTTGAACAGGGGTCATTTCATTTGTTTACTTGTTGCCATGTTTAGTTTTATGTTTGTGCCATTCTGTTATGACCTATAGTTGAATATGAATCCCATAAGCATTAAACAAAATGTGTTTTACCTCCTTACTCATGTTTTCTTTAACCACTTGAGCCCCAGAGGATTTACCCCCCTTAATGACCAGGCCTTTTTTTGCTGTTTGGCGCTGCACTAATTCAAATGATAATTGCGCGGTCATGCAATGCTGTACCCAAACAAAATTTACGTCCTTTTCTTCACACAAATGGAGCTTTCTTTTGGTGGTATTTGATCACCTGTGCGCTTTTTATTTTCGGCGCTATAAACAAAAAAAACACGAAAATCTTGAAAAAAAACCAATTTTTTCTACTTTCAGCTATAAAAAATATATCGTAAACTCAAAGTTAGTCATAAATTTAAGCCAAAATGTATTCTGCTACATGTTTTTGGTAAAAAAAATCCCAATAAGTGTATATTGATTGCTTTGTGTGAACGTTATAGCGTCTACAAACTATGGTATAGATACTGTAATTTATGCCTTTTTTTGCTATACAGCGCTGCACTAATTCAAATGATAATTGCGCGGTCATGCAATGCTGTACCCAATCGAAATTTACGTCCTTTTTTTCACACAAATAGAGCTTTCTTTTGGTGGTATTTGATCACCTGTGCGCTTTTTATTTTTGGCGCTATAAACAAAAAAACACGAAAATCTTGAAAAAAAAACAATTTTTTCTACTTTCAGCTATAAAAAATATATCGTAAACTCAAAGTTAGTCATAAATTTAAGCCAAAATGTATTCTGCTACATGTTTTTGGTAAAAAAAATCCCAATAAGTGTATATTGATTGCTTTGTGTGAACGTTATAGCGTCTACAAACTATGGTATAGATACTGTAATTTATGCCTTTTTTTGCTATACAGCGCTGCACTAATTCAAATGATAATTGCGCGGTCATGCAATGCTGTACCCAATCGAAATTTACGTCCTTTTTTTCACACAAATAGAGCTTTCTTTTGGTGGTATTTGATCACCTGTGCGCTTTTTATTTTTGGCGCTATAAACAAAAAAACACGAAAATCTTGAAAAAAAAACAATTTTTTCTACTTTCAGCTATAAAAAATATATCGTAAACTCAAAGTTAGTCATAAATTTCAGCCAAAATGTATTCTGCTACATGTTTTTGGTAAAAAAAATCCCAATAAGTGTATATTGATTGCTTTGTGTGAAAGTTATAGCGTCTACAAACTATGGTATAGATAATTTGAAATTTACACAGCTTTTACTTTCTGACCGCCCATCACATCTCTTGAGGTGCTAAAATACCAGGATAGAACAAACACCCCCAAATGACCCCTTTTTGGAAAGCAAATCTCAGGGAGGGGGAGGGGGGGCCATTTTCTCCCGCTGCTTGTAAAGGCAATTCTGCAGCTAATTAACCACTAGGAATGCTTTTACATGAAAGCCCATTTCCGGCTGAAAAAAATAAAACCAGGATGATGCCTGCAGCTGCAGGCATCACCCTGGTATAACCATTCAAAGTCCAGTGATGTACCAGTACGTCACTGGTCCTTGTTGGGTGTATATGCTATGTTCTTTTTTTCTTTATGCAGCCTGTGGGCTGAATGAAAAAAAAGAGAAGAAATCTCTGCCAGAAAAAGTGTGTGGTATGCCCACCATTAGAAACCTCCCTCAATCCACCCACTTCTAATGGTGGGCACATATGAAATGTGCCAACAAATATAAAATATATATGCCGAAGCATGGGGGCCATCCACCCACTGGCCACCCCAGGCCCCCATGCTTTGGCATATATTTTCTTTTTTTTAACTGCGGATGAAAAATCTCATCCGACAGCACTGCACACACCTACTTATGTCTATTCTGAAAGCAAGACCCTGTTGCTGTCAGAATAAACAGGTCAGTGCTGCAGTTTGACGTTCCTGCAAAGAAATCAACAAGGGTTAACAATAAAACATAAACTCAACAACTTTATAATGAAAAGTGTGTGGTGGTATGCCCACCATTAGAAACCTCCCTCAATCCACCCACTTCTAATGGTGGGCACATATGAAATGTGCCAACAAATATAAAATATATATGCCGAAGCATAGGGGCCATCCACCCAGTGGCCACCCCAGGCCCCCATGCTTTGGCATATATTCTCTTTTTTTTAACTGCGGATGAAAAATCTCATCCGACAGCACTGCACACACCTACTTATGTCTATTCTGAAAGCAAGACCCTGTTGCTGTCAGAATAAACAGGTCAGTGCTGCAGTTTGACGTTCCTGCAAAGAAATCAACAAGGGTTAACAATAAAACATAAACTCAACAACTTTATAATGAAAAGTGTGTGGTGGTATGCCCACCATTAGAAACCTCCCTCAATCCACCCACTTCTAATGGTGGGCACATATGAAATGTGCCAACAAATATAAAATATATATGCCGAAGCATAGGGGCCATCCACCCAGTGGCCACCCCAGGCCCCCATGCTTTGGCATATATTCTCTTTTTTTTAACTGCGGATGAAAAATCTCATCCGACAGCACTGCACACACCTACTTATGTCTATTCTGAAAGCAAGACCCTGTTGCTGTCAGAATAAACAGGTCAGTGCTGCAGTTTGACGTTCCTGCAAAAAAATCAACAATGGTTAACAATAAAACATAAACTCAATAAAACAACTTTATAAGGAAAAGTGTGTGGTGGTATGCCCACCATTAGAAACCTCCCTCAATCCACCCACTTCTAATGGTGGGCACACATGAAATGTGCCAACAAATATAAAATATATATGCCGAAGCATAGGGGCCATCCACCCACAGGCCACCCCAGGCCCCCATGCTTTGGCATATATTCTGTTTTTTATAACTGCGGATGAAAAATCTCATCCAACAGCGCTGCTCACGCTGACTTATGTCTATTCTGAGAGCAAGTTCCTGTTGCTGTCAGAATAAACAGGTCAGCGCTGCAGCTGAAAGCATTCCTGCAAACAGAAATGGTTAACAATAAAACAACAATAAACCAGTGAAAGTCGAACAATCGCAAAAATGACAACAAAAAAAACTATAACTATTTTTGGTTTTTACATTTTTTTATTTTTTGGGGGGGTATTTGTACTTTTATTTATTTTTTTTATTTTTTTTAACTTTTTTTTCCAAACTTCAAACATTTAAACAGCTGGTAGGGTCTCTTCAAATGCGATAGCCAGTTTCCTGACTACCGAACATCTTTTGAGACCCTGTGTAAATGTGCCCTGATCTGTGCCGTGCTGTACCCTATACTAATAGTTCACTAGTGTATGGTAGAGGCGGAAGCAGGGCTTGATGCAGAGGCCAGGTTGGCCAGGACAGGAGGGACAACAATAGCGGCTGTCACGCCTAATTCCACGTTTGCTGCAGACACGACATCTTTTTTGGGGTCTTCTTTGGGTTGGGGTACCAGGAATGGTATCGAGAAAATGTCTCTCATGCAGACGGCTAACTGCATCTGGGAGAGGGATTTGGGGCACAGCACCTTCTGGATACAAAAGGGCCCTGATGTTCTCTAACTGGAAATTTAGGTATGATCCACTATGTCCAGTTGCTTTATAGAGAACAAAAGCATTATATAGAGCCAATTGAAATAAATAAACTGACACTTTTATGTACCAGCGTTTGGATTTTCGGGAAACTAAATACGGCTGCATCATCTGGTCATTGAAGTCCACCCCTCCCATGTTAAGGTTATAATCGTGGACACAGAGGGGCTTCTCAACAACACCAGTTGCCGTGGTAATTTGGACGGTCGTATCTGCATGAATGGAAGACAGGAGGTAAACATCCCGTTTGTCCTTCCACTTCACTGCGAGCAATTCTTCATTTCTCAAGCAGGCTTTTTCCCCCTTTTTAAGACGGGTATTTACAAGCCGTTGGGGGAAGCCTCGGCGATTAGATCGCACAGTGCCACATGTGCAAATTCCCAAATTGAACAAATGTCTAAATAGTGGCACGCTTGAATAAAAATTGTCCACGTATAAGTGGTACCCCATGTGGAAATAGGATGACGCCAAGTCCCAAACTATCTTGCCACTGCTCCCCATGTAGTCTGGGCATCCGGGGGGCTCCAAGTAACTATCTTTTCCCTCGTAAATCCGAAACTTACATGTATAGCCTGTTGCCCTCTCACAGGTCTTATACATCTTGATCCCATATCTGGCACGCTTGCTGGGGAGATATTGTTTGATTACAAGGCGGCCAGAATATTGAATGAGGGACTCATCGATGCAGATGTTTTTCTGGGGAGTATACACATCTGCAAATTTTTGGTTAAAGTGATTTACGAGGGGCCGAATTTTGTGGAGCCGGTCAAATTCAGGGTCACCCCGAGGACGACTGAGTGAGTTGTCGTAGAAGTGCATAAAACGCATTATACTCTCATATCTATGCCTGGCCATGGCAGCAGAGAACACGGGCATGTGAACAAGAGGGTCGGTGGACCAATACAACCGCAACTGATTTTTATCATTAATGCCCATGTTGAGGGTTAGGCCCAAAAAAACTTTAAATTCGGAAACCGTAATGGGTTTCCATGCGAATGGTCTGGCAAGGTTTGAATTTGGGTTGGCGGCGATAAATTGGCGTGCATATAAATTGCTTTGATCCACAATCAATGCATAAAGATCTTCTGTGAAAAACAGCTCAAAAAAATTAAGGGGAGTATTTAAATTTGCTGTTTCCACCTGAATTCCGGGTTGGGCAGTGAATGGGGGAAGTACGGGTGCTGCAGAATTTGTGGGCTGCCAATCGGGATTTGCAAGCACATCCGGAAGGACACTAGGGGCTCTACGGGCCTGTCTGCGAATTCTTGGTGGCCGCGGGACACTACTTGTGCTCGCCACCGCACCAGCTTGTACTGCACTTATGGGACTCGCCACGTCACCAAGTGATACTGCAGTGCTGGTATGCCTACGACCAGGACGTACTAGGCCGCTGGTGCTCGCCAGTTCACCAAAAGATACTGCGGCACTAGTACTGGCACTCTGCTGCATATGAGAGTCATCATGCATTTGTACCACCTCAGCAACCTGTGAATGGGATCGGGTACGCCTGACCTTAGCAGGGACCACTTCCTCGTCGCCTGAGCTAGCTGTCAGGGTGCCGCTGCTGTCTATAGGTTCGTATTCTGAGCCTGATTCTGCCAGTGAGTCTTCCCCTTCGCTCTCACTTGACATGCTCAGAATCCTATAGGCCTCTTCACTAGTGTACCTTTGCTTAGACATTTTGGCCACTAAATTTACAGGTACCTAGTGCGACTCACGGGAAAAAGAGCACCTGGCTGTCAGGGACTGCTTGAACTGCTACAAAAAATTTACCGACAAGTGCTAACAGATATCAGGCCTGATTCTGTGAACACTGCGGTTTTGTGTGTAATATGTATCAAGTGACAGTTATCTACTGACACTGCACTTGCCGGGGGAGAAGGGGGGGGCGTAGGGGCTAAACGCAGGTGCTGGCAGGTGTTGGGGCTGATCCCGCTAACACTGCGTTTTTGGGGATACTAAAGTAATGTGAATGCTGGTATAGCGCTGATCTGATCAAAGATATTGATCCAATCAGACACTATACTAGCAATGAAGGTTTAGCGTGCAAGTAAGCGTGTTCCTGGCAATCAAGGGGTCAAATGTGATTATCTGTGTACTAGCGGGCAAACTGGTGCTATCTGGGAGGGGCGCTAACACTATTGGAAGTCGCTAGCGACACTGATACAGTGATCAGTAAAAATTGGTTCACTGAGCAGTGACACTGGTGACAGGGCAGTGAAGGGGTCAACTCAGGGGGGAGGGGGGGGGCGATCAAGGGGTTAGACGGGATCACTGGTGTATTAGCGGGCAATCTGGCGCTATCTGGGAGGGGCGCTAACACTAACGGAAGTCGCCAGCGACACTGATACAGTGATCAGTAAAAATTGGTTCACTGATCAGTGACACTGGTGACAGGGCAGTGAAGGGGTCAACTCGGGGAGGGGGGGGGCGATCAAGGGGTTAGACGGGACTACTGGTGTATTAGCGGGCAATCTGGCGCTATCTGGGAGGGGCGCTAACACTAACGGAAGTCGCCAGCGACACTGATACAGTGATCAGTAAAAATTGGTTCACTGATCAGTGACACTGGTGAGAGGGCAGTGAAGGGGTCAACTCGGGGGGGGGGGGGGGGGCGATCAAGGGGTTAGACGGGACTACTGGTGTATTAGTGGGCAATCTGGCGCTATCTGGGAGGGGCGCTAACACTATCGGAAGTCGCCAGCGACACTGATACAGTGATCAGTAAAAATCGCTTCACTGATCAGTGACACTGGTGACAGGGCAGTTAAGGGGTTAACTGGGGGGGTGGGGGGGGAAATTAAGGGGTTAAATGGCTTTATTGGTGTACTGGGGGGCAAACTGGCGCTATCTGGGAGGGGCGCTAGCACTATTGGAAGTCGCCAGCGACACTGATACAGTGATCAATAAAAATCGCTTCACTGATCAGGTACACTGGTGACAGGGCAGTGAAGGGTTAACTGGGGGGGGGCAATCAGGGGGTTAAATGTGTCCTAGAGTGTGTTCTAACTGTTAGTGTAGTGTTTTACTCACGTTTAAATGTCTCTTCTTCTCTGTCTGGAACGGAATGTGTCCAGGCAGAGAAGAATGACATCATATCCTGCCCTGTGTAAATATCAACACAGGACAGGATAGGACAGGGACCGATCATCCGATTTCAGCCAGAAATCACTGGCTGAAATCTAATGATTGATCCCTCCTGGATCGAATCGGATCACCCGCGGGTCGGCGGGCGCGCGCGCGCGCGCCCCCTGCCCGCGAAAGTGTCGGGAGCGCGGAACCCGTTTTTAAACGTGGTTTTGCGCTCCACTGCCGCCCTGCACACGTATAAACACAGTGGCAGGGCGGCAAGCGGTTAACCACTTGGTAACTGCACAATAGCCGAGTGATGGTTACTGAGCAGTTATCCAGTTCTGGGAGGAGGTCATATGACGTCCTCCCAGAACACGCACCCCCAGCGATCTCTGTGATCACGGTGTCCTACGGAAACGGCTGATCACATGAGGTAAAAGGCCAATCACAGCGGCCTTTTACCACGTGATCAGCTGTGTCCAATGACACAGCAGATGACGGGGTAAATACAGTTGTCGGTTATCGCCAGCACTTTCTTCATGCTGTCACAGAGCAGATCAGCACTGATCATCAGGGCACTGATGATCAGTACCCAGCAATGCTGCCCGTCAGTGACCATCAGTGCCTCCAATGCCCACCAGTGCCGCCTCAATCGGTGCTGCCTATCTGTGCCGCCTCATCACACCAGTGAAGGTGAAAAATTACCTGTTTGCCAAATTTTATAATAGAAACAAACTTTTTTTTTTTTTTTTTTTTTTTTTTTTCCAAATTCAATTTTGATCCTTTCTTTTATAGTTAAAAAAATTTAAAAAACCCAGTGGCAATTAAGTGCCGCCAAAAGAAAGCTAAAAAAATTATTACAATTTCATATAGGTACAATGTTGCATGACTGCGCAATTGTCAAAGTGTAACAGTGCTGAACCCTGAAAATTGGCCTGGGCATGAAGGGGGTATAAGTGCCCAGTAGGCAAGTGGTTAAAATGATACATACTGTATATTATCAATTCTACAAGAGTATTCAAACTATTGAGAGCCATATGTACAGTTGTGCTTGAAAGTTTATACTGTACATCCGGCTGAATTTAAGGTTGGACTAAAAGCATAAGTGAGAAGACCAAACACATTTATTTTTAATGTGATTTGGATTAACCCCTTGTCACCAACTCCTCCCAGCCCTTTGAGCGGTTTGTGATGCCAGGGGTGGGATTTAGGGTCATGTGACTGCCGTGATTTGCTGTTACGGCGATCAGTTGATCGGTAAGCTCCTGACCGTAAGTAGCGATTGGGACCTTTCTGTGGGGTTCCGGTAAATGTGCCAGAAGCACACAGGGTGCGCACTCTCGTCACATTTGTTTACATTGGGTGCCAAGGCCAGGCTGCTGAAAGGCCACTTATTTGCATACGCTTGGTGCCAAAGAGTTAAGCAATTGGGCATTACAGAATAGTCATTGCCCATATGGTCCGGTTTAGTTTGCAAAGCCTGAGTTTTTAATTTATTAACCCTTTTAGCGTTGATGACTGCTTGCACTCTTTAGTGATATTTGTGAATGGGGCACTTTAATAAAGTTCTTGGTAAAAAGCCTCTAGGTCCTCTAAATATATTGGTTATCTAGGATCAGTAGCTTGAGATCAGTTTGAGATCTCCCCATAGAGATTTAGGAATGTCGTAGGTGAAAGGTCTAGAACAGCCTTCACAATCGAAGTATGAATATGTTGAGGATCAATGTCATACTGCAAAGCCAAAGTGCTCTCCAGGCTGACGAATGCAAATTTTTTTTTTTCTGCAATATTTTGTTGCGCTTCTCCTTGCCTTTGGTTTTTATTAAATCCCTTGTACCTCTGTGGCTTGCATACGCCTTAAACTTCAAGAATCCACCTCCATGCTTCACAGTAGGAATGTTGTGCTGCTTCCTATATGCTTTATTGAATACTCACAAAACGGTGTTTGGGCGTGAGGACACCGACCTTGAACTCTATGGCCACAAAACAATTATTCCAGAGGTTTTGAAGCATCTGTGTGCTTTTAGGTATATTCTAATCAGTTTTGTGTATTTGGAGCAGCAAACATGGGTGTGAACCTATGAGCAAAACTAACTGTTTGTAAAGCTGTAACATGGTATGACTTCAGCCACTTATAAAGCAATATATATTGTAAATTGACTTGTTGATTAAAACAGTTGTGCAACTTAACTTTTTTTTTTTTCCCCCTTTTTAAGGATTTTTAAAGACAAGAGCTTGAAGCTGCAACCATGGCACCTGCCGTCGGCGGCCCAGTGGGCTACACCCCCCCGGAAGGAGGCTGGGGTTGGGTAGTGGTTATTGGAGCCTTTGTATCTATTGGCTTTTCATATGCCTTCCCCAAATCCATCACTGTCTTCTTTAAAGATATAGAAGCAATTTTTAGTGCAACAAGCAGTGAAGTTTCCTGGATTTCTTCAATTATGTTGGCAGTCATGTATGCAGGAGGTAAGGTTATTTTAAATGTCAAATATCTGCTATATTATACATTATAAAATGTATATTTGTTAATGCCACAGACACACTGTGATCCAAGGTACTGGTCCTAATGCTAGCTTTAGAGAGGATGCAACTCTGTGATGGAACAGTAGGTTTCAGTAGTGCCTTTATAGATTGTGTTAGCCATCCAGATTACATAGTTTTTCACTAGAACAGACATTATCTGATTTTCAGTTATTCTATAGCTATTGCACTGTATATCATATTTTTATATGCAAGTTTAAGGGTCAGCTTAATGTAAACTGGTACTTGCAGAGCACTGTACAGGATCTAGGACGGAGGGTGTGCATTACTGATGAGGAATGGATTGAAGGTCTCATAACTATATACACTAACATAAGTTGGGGTGTATTCACATGGATGCATAGTTTTGTACATATGTGCAGAGGACCATGCTCATCTGAGCAGGTGACTTTTGCAGCCAGCCTGTTAAAATCCACCAAAAGGCAAAGGCTGTTTTGGCTCTTCACAGATATTCATGCACATCACTGCTTGTTGTCTGAGATTTTTTTTTTCTTTCCTGCACTATAAAACGTTACTGAAATGCTAACGGTACTAAAACACTACTACAACCTGACAAACGCTATAATTTTTTATCCAGGTTTTTTTTTTTTTTTCTTTTTCTTGAGCTTATAAAAATACTAGTGTGCATGGAGCCTTAATGTTTAGACAAATCTATAATGGTAAATATTAGCACAAATGGAAGCAAACCTAAAGCCTCATCTAAAAAAAAAAAAAAAAAAAATACTCGCCAATTACAACCTGTAGCATATGCTTATTTACTGCTCTAGGAAGCTTGGATTACATCACGCACCCTATGTCTATGCCCACCACTTCTAATAATTTTAATACAGCACATTTAGCAAAAGGCAAAAATAGTTAATTACTTGTTACACCCCACACACCCACAAATGTCTTAACTGGTTTAGGACTTTAACTTACTGTAAAATCCTTTCAAATTCATTGTGACACTAAGTGTAAAAAGAGGGCTGGGGGGAGGGGAAAGATGTGTGGGTTACAGTGAAGGAAATAAGTATTTGATCCCCTGCTGATTTTGAATGTTTGCCCACTCCCAAAGAAATGATCAGTCTAAAAATCGAATGTTAAGTGTATTGTAACACACAGAATAGCAAAAAAAAAAAAAAAATCACAAGAAATGCATGTTTAACAAATTATGCACTGATTTGCATGTTCATGAGGGAAATAAGTATTTGATTCTCTTCACAAAACATGACTTGGTACTTGGTGGCAAATCCCTTCTTGGCAATCAGAGGTCAGATGTTTCCTGTAGTTGGCCACCAGGTTTGCACACATCTCAGGAGGGTTTGTGGTCCGCTCCTCTTGGCAGATCCTCTCCAAGTCATTAGGATTTGTTGGCTGACTCAAACTTTCAACTCTCTCCACAGATTTTCAATCTGATTAAGGTCTGGAGACTGGCTAGGCCACTCCAAGACCTTGATGTGCTGCTTCTTGAGCCACTCCTTACCTTGGCTGTGTGTTTTGGGTCATTGTCCTGCTGGAACACCCATCCACGACCCATTTTCAATGCCCTGACTGAGGGAAGAAGGTTCTCACCCAAGATTTGACTGTACATTGCCCCGTCCATCGTCCCTTTGATGCGGTGCAGTTGTCCTGTCCCTTTTGCAGAAAAACACCCCCAAAGCAGAATGTTTCCACCACCATGTTTGACAGTTGGGATGGTGTTCTTGGGGTCATAGGCAGCATTCCGGCTCCTCCAAACACGGCAAGTTGAGTTGATGCCGAAGAGCTCGATTTTGGTCTCATCTGACGACAACACTTTCAACCAGTCCTCTGTATCATTCACATGTTCAGTGGCAAACTTCAGACGGTCCTGGACATCTGCTTTCTTGAGCAGAGGGACCTTGTGGGCACTAAAGGATTTCAGTCCTTGTCGGCATAGTGTTAGCAATTGTTTTCTTGGTGACTGCGGTCCCAGCTGCCTTGAGATCGACCAGATCCTCACATGTAGTTCTGGGATGATTCCTCACTGTTCTCATGATCGACACTCCACGAGGTGAGATCTTGCATGGTGCACCAGACCTAGGGGGACTGACAGTTGTTTTGTGCTTCTTCCATTTGTGAATGATTGCACCAACTGTTGTCACCTTCTCACCAAGCTTCTTGGCAATAGTTTAGTAACCCAGTCCAGCCTTGTGTAGGTCTACTATCTTTATTCTGTAAGTGACCACCTTAAATTGTTAACCAAAAGTCACTATATCACACCTGATGCAGATAATTATCTTCTAAATACAATATTATATGCAGGTGTAACTCGAAAAATTAGAATATCGTGCAAAAGTTCATTTATTTCAGTAATGCAACTTAAAAGGTGAAATATATGAGATAGACTCATTTACATGCAAAGCAAGATAGTTCAAGCCGTGATTTGTCATAATTGTGGTAATTATGGCTTGCAGCTCATGAAAACCCCAAATCCACAATCTCAGAAAATTAGAATATTACATGCAATCAATAAAACAAGGATTGTACAAAGAACAATATCGCACCTCTGAAAAGTATAAGCATGCATATGTACTCCGTACTTGGTTTGGGCCCCTTTTGCAGCAATTACTGCCTTAATGCAGCGTGGCATGGAAGCTATCAGCCTGTGGCACTGCTGAGGTGTTATAGAAGATCAGGATGCTTCAATAGAGGCCTTCAGCTCTTCTGCATTGTTCGGTCTCATGTCTCATCTTTCTCTTGGCAATGCCCCATAGATTCTCTATGGGGTTCAGGTCAGGCGTGTTTGCTGGCCAATCAAGCACAGTAATCCCACGGAAATTGAACCAGGTTTTGGTGCTTTTGGCAGTGTGGGCAGGTGCCAAATCCTGCTGGAAAATTAAGTCAGCATCCCCATAAAGCTCATCTTCGGAAGGAAGCATGAAGTGCTCCAAAATCTCCTAGTAGACTGCTGCGTTGACCCTGGACTTAATGAAGCACAGTGAACCAACACCAGCAGATGACATGGCTCCCCAAATCAACACAGACTGTGGAAACTTCACACTGGACTTCAAGCATCTTGCAGTGTGTGCCTCTCCATTCTTCCTCCATACTCTGGGTCCTTGGTTTCCAAATGAAATGCAAAAGTTGCTCTCATCTGTAAAGAGGTCTTTGGACCACTGAGCAACAGACTAGGTCTATTTTTCTGTAGCCTAGGTAAGACACTTCTGACGTTTGTCCAGGAGCGGCTTGACAAGAGGAATACGACATTTGAAACCCAAGTCCAGGATCCGTCTGTGTCCGGTGGCTAATGATGCACTGACTCCAGCCTCAGTCCACTCCTTGTGAAAGTCCCCAACACTTTTGAATGGCCTTTTCCTGACAATCCTCTCCAGGCTGCGGTCATCCCTGCTGCTTGTGCACCTTTTTTCTTTCACACTTTTCCCTTCCACATAACTTTCTATTAATGTGCTTTTTTACAGCACTTTGGCAACATCCAACTTCTTTTGCAATTACCTTTTTGAGGCTTTCCCTCCTTATGGAGGGTGTCAATGATGGTTTTCTGCACAACTGTCAGGTCAGTAGTCTTTCCAATGATTGTGATTCCTACTGAACTATACTGATAGACCATTTAAAGGCTCGGGAACTCTTTGCAGGTGTTATGGCTTAATTAGCTTGAGTGTGACACTTTGAGCCTAGAATATTGCACCTTTTCACAATATTAAAATTTTCTGAGTGTGGATTTGGGGTTTTCATGAGCTGTAAGCCATAATCATTACAATTATGACAAATCACGGCTTGAACTATCTTGCTTTGCATGTAATGAGTCTATCTCATATATTTCACCTTTTAAGTCGCATTACTGAAATAAATGATTATTTTGCACGATATTCTAATTTTTCGAGTTTCACCTGTATGTTGCTGCCACTCTCCCTCAAAAATTATATAGTATCACCCCTAATCCAGTGTATACAAGTGGCTTACGTGAGCTATGGAAGAAGCCTCATTTGTTCAGTGCTGTTTTGGACTGCTTGCTTTCGAACCCCTTACTCTTGCATCTTATCCCAGACAGTTACGTATTGTATTTCTGTGCTTTGTATTTGACCTATTATCTGATACTACCTATGATATTTGTTATAGAACTAAAAAATGTTGCGCTCCCAATCTCAAACAAACTAATAAATTAGTGACTTCAAATTTATATATCCATGAAAAACAAACATACCATGCATAAATGAATATCAAGTTAAATGTGATGTGAATCAAATAAAATAAAAAAGTCCCATTACTCAAATAGTCCAAAAAAAGGGATTTGTGATGACGTGATCCAAACACACCATTTGTGACTTTTCGTGAATCCTTAAATCATTAAAGATGTGCGCTCACCTTCCTTACAAGCCTAACAGGCTTAATACACTTTGTTCACATACGTGGAACCTGCTAGAATTTGCAACAGCATGGAATGGATGTTGGATACCTCCTATGTACTCCACAATGCCTCTCTCCTTATACACTCGTTATCCCTGCAGGGATCTCTCCCTCCAGCTGCTCAGGATCCCCTGCTCATTCTTAGATGTTCCTCAGTGTCATGAAGCAAAAAAGGAAATGTGGACATAATGCTTTTTCCTTATAAGCTTTCCCTTATTTAAATGCTCAATATATGCTCTCACATTGAATAAAATTAAAAAGCGCTTTGGTATTAAAAAATCCTTTGCCTGTGTGTGCCCCGCACAGCATGTATACTCGCTGTATGCTCTCTGGTGCCGAGTGATGTCGTAGCCCCAGCCCTACGCATTACGCCATAGGTCACGTGGCTTCATCAGGGGGTTGTAATTGTCTGTATTACTATTCTGACTTCATGTGAAACACTGAGAAGCAGCTCAGGATTTTTTCTTTCTGTCTTGGTGTTTGTGTTTATTTTTTAAACTCTATTGCTTTTTTTTTTTTTTTTTTTTTTTTTTTTTTGTTTTTTTTTTTTTGTATCTTTAAAAAGAATTTGTGAGTAAGATCTCTGCCATGGTGGCTGACTCAAAACCCTGGAGATTGCAAGCGTACCTGTCCAATGCACCTTGTGTATTCACAAAGATGCTAGCCCCTGTTTGCTCTGTTGCATTCATAGGGTGTCCCCATTGTGGGGTATCTGGACAACCTGTTCCTGCAAAACGGTTGGCTTGATGTGTCAAGACAACATCCAAAAGACTTCTTTAACAGATTGGTTGGTTGCCTTCTGAACCTCCAGAAATCCGTGCTTGAACAGACTTACAGTATCCCTTGGAGAGTATAGGTCTTCCAGATACTGCTCAGTCCAAGTTTTTTCTTCCTTAAGACAAACCCTAGAACTCTCTTGAATTTTTGCATAGGAGTTCTGGGCTTGATGGTGGCCTCCTTTTTGTGGCAGTCCCATGTGTCCAGTTCTGCTCCCTGCTGTTAAAACTCTATGTTCTGGTTGCTTGGGATGAGGTTACTCCCAGGATCAAGTTTTGTTTCCATCTTAGTTTACATATTCAGCCTTGGCATTGGAAATTCTCCAATTGATGTTGAAGATCTTACAGTGGATGGTAGGCTGCGGGAACATCCTTTTCAAGAGACAACTTTGCTTACTGGAGAAAGCTACTCTCCTGATCATCGTAAGGATCAAGAAGATTAGTTTGGTTACCCATTCACTATCCAAGCCCCTGACTATGAAACCTGAATTCTTAGCCCCCTGGCAGACATTCCGTGGGCTGTTCAGATTGCCTGAATCATCTGTTCCAAGGATCGGTTTGCCTCCCCGTTTTTAATGGTTGCTGTTTTTCACAGTATGCCTGTTTAAAGCTCAGGTCTTAACCTCCCTAGTGGTATGATTGATTATGTCAGTATTTCTGTGCTGAAAGCGGTACATTGTTTTCAATGGAAATATGTTTTTATTGTAAGCCTGTAATTCTTAGGAATAACTCACTGAAATCTGTTTTTACAAGAGTCTAGTAGACATCCTTGGTGCAATAAAGTTTAATAAATGAAGTCATAAATTATAATATAATAAATTAAATGTAATCAAATCAAACACACGGAACTCTGTCCAAACCATATTATATAGACACTGCATATTCTAGAAGACTTCACGGGTGTGATAAATTTTGAAACATGGGACTGCACAAAGTCCGACATCGCAATCAGGACAGTGGAACCTCGTTTCCTTGTGGATTTTTTTTACACTCAAAAGGATGCTGCCTTTTTTTGGGGTTGGTGGGATGTGGTCCATAAAATGACATCCAGTCAGATGTTCTGGGTTGACAACTCCCATAGCATGTCATCCGGATTCCGCCACTTTCCAGATAGTCCACATGAACCACAGGCTTGTCATGGTTTTTGTGGAACAGAATATAGGCATTCCACAAGCACTGTTCCAGAAGATACCGGAAAATCTTTTAATAGTATTTCCTCTGCTGCTTTCTCATCGCCGGATAGAAAGTCATAGCTTGGTCAGCTCTGTCGACCTCTCCCATGGTGCTGTTGTCAATGACAACCTGCGGTTTCTGGATGTTTTTCCCACCTTAATTTGTACAATCACTGTGGAGGCATTGTGAATGGTATTCATTAGGCACACATCCTTCTTGTCTCGCCATCTAAGTGCAATCATTTTGCCTTTCTGCCAGGTAACTAATTCTCCCAACTTTAGTTTGTTTTTTGCAAACTTCGAAGGTAGGTTGCGCTGGTTAGCCCGAACGGTTCCATATTCATCAGTTTTGTGCTGAAGAAGAACCTCAAAGTTCTAGAGAGGTGTAGAAATTGTCTGTTACACAGTAGCCTTGGTTTAGCAGAGGCTCAATCAGTGACCGGATGGAAGATGTTGCCATTCCGTAGTTGCTGTACTTGGGATCAAATTTTGTGCCTTTGCTGGTGTATGATGGTGTTCCAGATGTAGCCGGTAGAGCATTCGCACAGCAGGTAGGATTTGACGCAAAATCATGCTCTTGGACGTGATATACTGTATCCAGCTGAGCCTTCCTTTTGTAGGCCATTAGACTTTCGTCTATGCTAATGTCTCTCTCTGGCACATAGCTCTGCTGGAAATTTCTTACAATTATTTGGGAGACTTCTCAAATTTTTTTAGCTTGGGAGCCAGATGAGTCGATTCATCAAAATCCTTATATGCGAAATGCAAAAATTTCATAAGGGAAAAGCTGTACTCCGACATGATGGTGCCAAAGAACAGCATGGCGAGCATTTTGTTTGCTCCATTAGCACTTCTGCAGCGGTTTCCCCACCACTCCTTGCAGAATAATTAGGCCGAGAAACAGCCAAATGTCCTTTTTGACAGGTTCCCACTTTCTGCTTCGTGAAAACCGGCTGTGTGGAGCAGCTAGTTGCACTGCGTACCTATTTGTCTCTGTCACGATAATTTCAATAACTTAATCGGTCAGAAACAATTCCAAATATGCCAAGGGGTTGTCGCCTTCAACGTGGATTTTCATACCAGGTGCACCGGTAAATGGAAATCTTGGCGGCGCTGGCGTATCGCAATCAATAGTGCACCACGTTCGCAGATCACTACTGTCTTCACTTTTGGTGTCTGAAGAAAAATCGCCACATGAGTCGCTATCGCTCTATTCAAGTAGCTCCTTACTGTCAGTGTTCGCTAGCTCATAAACCGCTTTAGCGCTAGCGAGGCGCTTTTTGGAAGCCATGAGCACAAAACAGTTTAGTCACAAACTGAAAAACTGCACTATGGAAATATCTGAGGTAAAGTTACAATGTATGCACTAGAGTAACACTTTATTTTGACACTGATCTATTTTTAGAACTCCCCCCTCCCGCAAGCACACTGATCAGCGTGAGATACTAGTGATGGAGACTGGGGATGGATGGAGGGGATGGCTGCATGTGGCTCAGGACCCGGATCGGGACCAGGTACTTAGTTTGCGGTGACCCCAAGTTTGGCTCGTGGTTACCGCTTTTGACCGCTAGATTTAACCCCGAGCCAGGCTAAAAAAAAAACCGCTAGGGAGGTTAAAGGAATAAAGGATATTTCTTTTGATTATTCCTAATAACTAGGAAAATCTGCTCACAGGGAGCAGAGCATTTGGAAGGCATATTTTGCATGGTTTGGAGCACGGAAAATCCTGTCTCAGGAGATGCTCTCTGGGGTGCTTCCTGACCTTCTCCAATCTGGCCTGAATTAATGTTTTGGCCTTGAGTACTCAAGGGTCAAGTCTTGGCTTTATTGAGCCTTCCAAGACAGTTTGCCTCTTACTGTGTTAAAAGCCTTTGTACAAGGTGTTGCTCACATAGCTCACCCTGTATATCTACTGGTGACCTAAACCTGACTCTTCAAACTTCAATAAAACATTGTTTATTCAAGAGCTGTTTAAAACACACACCTTTGCAGAGATAATGGCAACAAGGAAGGTAATCTTGTAAGTGTGGACATCCTTTTCCATACTTGCCAACATAATTAAAGTCCTAATAAAGAACAATGTTGTATTGAGGCCTTGGGGCCTTTTCTTTCCGAGGTCTCTTCCTTTCCCGAAACTTCAATACTTGTTTCAGATCAGTAAAGGGAAAGACAATCCTTCGAAAACGTCACTGGCTCTGGTTTGGTGGCCCACGTACAACAAAGTCTTGCCACAGGATGCTTGTGGTTTTTTTTTTTTTTTTTTTAATTTACATTTATTCATAGAAAGCAGAACATATAAACATCAGTAAACTACAAAAAGGCTTTGCATGTTATGAAGCCATGTATTACACGGTAACAAATGTTGGCTTCTGGAAAAACTCAATAGTACAATCAGATCAGTGGTCTAAATGAGGCATTCACATATTGAAGCGTTTAAAAGTTGCAGATACAAACATTAAATCTGACAGAGTGTATGAACCGAAGAATGAAATTTAGTTGAGAAAGGAACAGAACAGATCCATTTCCGCAAGCAGTGTCAAATATCCACCAGCATGATACGCACGTCAAAATGCAGAAAAGTGCTATTTGCCCATCAGCCCTCTATACGTTTCTGAGAGTGAAAGCATACCAACTGGACCATAACTTGTGAAATTGGGCAATCATGTCATCGGTCATAGTCGGTGTTCTTTTTAATTCCTGAATGACATTAACCTCTCATCCAATCTTGAATCGAGGGGCATGAGTGATCTTCCAATGCCTGGGGATTTAGGACTTGGCCGCATTCAAGGACAAAGGATTGCTTGTATGATTTCAACGAGCACTCAGATATGGAAGAGACCACATTCAGGGGTTTAAGGGTAATGCAGTCTCAGTAATAGAGTATGTCAACTCGTGAACTTTGTCCCAAAATGGCATAAGCGGTGGACATTGCCACCAAACATGTAACAGGGAGCCCTCGGCTGATTCACAGTGCCAACATAAGCCTGACATCTGGGGGAACCACCTCTTTAAGCTATCCAATGTAGCATACCATCTTAACAATTTGTAGGTTTCTTGAGTCCTAGTGTTGGAGTATTTGTGAGCAAAAATGCAGGCTTTTCTCCATTGCTCATCAGAGAACTCTACCTGAAGTGCTGATTCCCAACCCATCCAAAAATTGTCAGGGGGTTCAGAGTGTTTTGAAGCCATGAATAGGCCAGATGTGGTTTTGTTGACTGACTGGTTTCCCCTTTTAAACAGTGTTTCTAGGGTTGTGAGGGGCCTGGAAAAAGCTTTCTTCCGTCTGTGGTTAGTCAAATAGTTGTGTATTTGAAAATAAGTCCAGTATGGGATAGATACCTTTCCACATAGCTCCCGGAGTTCTCCTTTTTGGGCTACTCCCCCACGTCTGAGCCAATGAGTCGCAAACAAAGATGAGCCTGACTCATGCACTGGAATCACTCCAGTTTCCAACCCGGGGGGAAACTGGATTATTTGCAATAGGAGTGAGTACCAGGAGAAGTAGCAAAGCCCACAACCCTTGCAAGGTCATGAAATGCATCTAATGTTGCGCCAATTAAAGGATGTGCTATCAAACGCTTTGGATAGGCAGACTTTGACAGCCATGGTGAAAATCTTAAAGGAGCTGAAATGTAAGGGCTTTCCAGGGAAATCCAATGTTTATGCTTGGCATGACAATTCCAGTCTATGATTCTGGTAATGTGAGTAGCGTAGTAATACTTTTTAAAATCCTGTAGTCCCTGGTATGCGTGATGCGTTGAAATCGAATACGTGTTTTTTTTGGTTTTTTTTGTTTTGTTTTTTTTATATTGGCTCACTCTTTTGAGCCTGTTGTAATTTCTTACAGGCTTGTGGGAGCCTAATCGGAGCATTCATGCAATAAAGTATCCGAGGAAGAATATTCATTTTGATGACTGCCCTACAAAACCAAGAGTTTTTGCATGCCAAATTTTGAGCACTTTCTGAATATTGCATAGTAAGGGGACAAAGTTGTATACAAGTCATTGAGATTTGGAGTGAGCCCGATGCCCAAATATTTAAGGGCTTTAGGAACTCACCTGAGAACAGTTTTGCTTAATGAGGGCTAGGGAGGAGGAGCTTACTGTTTAAATTCATTGCCTCTGATTTAGTGTAATTTATTTTCAAATTTGAGAGAAAATAATGGTTGAATAAGCTCAGGTTAGCTACAGTAATGTGAGGTTGAGATGAAAAATAACAGGTCATTTGCATATGCCGCAGTTTTGAAAGTCTCATCGTTGATCTGGAATCTGAGTTACCTCATTTTGCTGAACCAGCCGTTTTGAAGGGTTCAAGAGTGAGATGAACAGATGGGACAACCCTGTCTCGTTCCATTCTTAATGGGTATTGTTTCAGTGCCATTAATCTTAGCCGTTGGATTCTGATACAGAGCATATATCCAATTCAACATATGAGGCTCCAGCCCAATATTCGCACACGTAGCGAACATAAAGTCCCAGGATACGCAATCAAAGACCTTCTTCGCATTGGTAGAGAGAAGGCCCTTGAAGCCCACAACCCTCGCCCTATGGATTGGGGTAAGGGCCTTGACAATATTGTAATGTGCTTCCCTACCTGACATAAAACAGACTTGTTCCGGTCCAATGATATCAGATCAGGTCTAAGCCGGTTGGCCAGTATTTTCGCAAGTATCTTTATATCAATGTTAAGTAGGGAAATAGGTCTGTACCTTGTGCAGTCGGCAGGGTCTTTGCCCTTTGTGGGGGTTGACAGTGATATGTGCAAGAGAAAAAGGAGGTATAGGCTGTGGTGTGCTCAGTTGAGTGTCTGCAGTAGAGGCGTAGAGTAGAGAGCTTAAGGTCTTGTAATGTCAGTCTGTTTGGGCCTGGGCTTTTCCCTAATTTTAAACTGTTAGTAGCATTGGCCAACTCTATCTCCCCAATAGGGCATTCTAGCAATTTGACATTTGAATGTTTCAGGGAAGGTAATTTACGTTTCCTAAGAAAATCATTGATTAAATCAGATTTCTCTCCCTTAAGATCCTTTGTGGGGAGGCAGGTTATATAAGGTGGTGTAATGATGAAATAAGGAGGCAATCACTTTACTGTCGTGTTCCAAGGTACCTTTCGAGTTTGACTACATGAATAATTTCATTTAGTCTAGCCTCTTGCAAGACCCTGGCCAAGAAACGCCCACTTTTTCTATGCTCCCTCATAGTAGACTCGTTTTTTGAAAAATAAGGATCGCTTATAGTTGGTTTCTAGGATGGCCTGCAGTTCCAACCATGCCTTCTGAAGTTCAGCTGCCATGGAATTGGCAAGGGAAAGTTTTTATGCGGAGATTCAAGTTTTGCTATGTTTACGTAAATATCCACAATTCTACTAGATTGCTCCTTTTTCGGTCTGGCACCCCACTTACTAAACACTTCACGAACACATTTGTGCACCTGCCACATGCTAATAGAGTTCCTGTACCCATATTGATATCAAAATATTGTTTAATCGTATTGGTAATATCGGTCTAAATTTCAACATCTGTCAAAGCCGTATTACGTCTCCAGTTATACGTCTTGGCTGTCTTACCTGGGAGAGTCAAACTAGGCGATATTGGGGTATGATCTGAAAGATTGTATCCCAATCTTGGTGTCAGTCAGCAGAGGAAGGTCTCTGAGAAATAAAAAGGTAATCAATCCTGGCATATCAGTTGTGTGGTGCACGTGTAATCACGGCCAGTGGTGTTAAGTGATCTTCAAGCGTCAATCAGTAGTAAAGATCTTAGAAGTAGCATAACCCTTTTAATGTTTGTATATGCAATACAGGTTGTCCCGTTAGACGTATCAAAAGCATGGTTAAGTTGGATATTAAAATCTCCCCCTAGGATCAGACAGCCCGCTGCAGACCTTTTTGAGTTCATCTGCAATATGTTGACAGAAGATGTGAGCCGAGTTGGGGAAATAGACATTGGCCAAGGTGATCGTTGTACCCGCCCATGAGACTTTTCAGAAGACCTGTCCAGATCAAAATCTGTGCCTCCCTACTGATCAGTATGGAGACCCCCCTTAGTCTTTGGCTAAAGCATTAGTGGAATGTTTTCATAAAGTACAGTTGGGTCCATACAGTCAGGTCCATAAATATTGGGACATCGACACAATTCTAACATTTATGGCTCTATACACTACCACAATGGATTTGAAATGAAATGAACAAGATGTGCTTTAACTGCAGACTGTCAGCTTTAATTTGAGGGAACTTACATCCATATCAGGTGAACGGTGTAGAAATTACAACAGTTTGCATATGTGCCTCCCACTTGTTAAGGGACCAAAAGTAATGGGACAAATGGATTCTCAGCTGTTCCATGGCCAGGTGTGTTATTCCCTCATTATTCCAATTACAATGAGCAGATAAAAGATCCAGAGTTAATTTCAAGTGTGCTACTTGCATTTGGAATCTGTTGCTGTCAACTCTCAAGATGAGATCCAAAGAGCTGTCACTATCAGTGAAGCAAGCCATCATTAGGCTGAAAAAACAAAGCAAACCCATCAGAGAGATAGCAAAAACATTAGGCGTGGCCAAAACAACTGTTTGGAACATTCTTAAAGAAGGAACGCACCGGTGAGCTCAGCAGCACCAAAAGACCAGGAAGACCACGGAAAACAACTGTGGTGGATGACCGAAGAGTTCTTTCCCTGGTGAAGAAAACACCCTTCACAACAGTTGGCCAGATCAAGAACACTCTCCAGGAGGTAGGTGTATGTGTGTCAAAGTCAACAATCAAGAGAAGACTTCGCCAGAGTGAATACAGAGGGTTCACCACAAGATGGAAACCATTGGTGAGCCTCAAAAACAGGAAGGCCAGATTAGAGTTTGCCAAATGACATCTAAAAAAGCCTTCACAGTTCTGGAACAACATCCTATGGACAGATGAGACCAAGATCAACTTGAACCAGAGTGATGGGAAGACAAGAGTATGGTGAAGGAAAGGACCTGCTCATGATCCTAAGCATACCACCTCATCAGTGAAGCATGGTGGTGGTAGTGTCATGGCGTGGGCATGTATGGCTGCCAATGGAACTGGTTCTCTTGTATTTATTGATGATGTGACTGCTGACAAAAGCAGCAGGATGAATTCTGAAGTGTTTCGGGCAATATCTGCTCATATTCAGCCAAATGCTTCACAACTCATTGGACACCGCTTCACAGTGCAGATGGACAATGACCCAAAGCATACTGCAAAAGCAACCAAAGAGTTTTTTTTAAGGGAAAGAAGTGGAATGTTATGCAATGGCCAAGTCAATCACCTGACCTGAATCTGATTGAGCATGCATTTCACTTGCTGAAGACAAAACTGAAGGGAAAATGCCCCAAGAACAAGCAGGAACTGAAGACAGTTGCAGTAGAGACCTGGCAGAGCATCGCCATGGATGAAACCCAGCGTCTGGTGATGTCTATGCGTTCCAGACTTCAGGCTGTAATTGACTGCAAAGAATTTGCAACCAAGTATTAAAAAGTGAAAGTTTGATTTATGATTATTATTCTGTCCCATTACTTTTGGTCCCTTAAAAAGTGGGAGGCACATATGCAAACTGTAGTAATTCCTACACCGTTCACCTGATTTGGATGTAAATACCCTCAAATTAAAGCTGACAGTCTGCAGTTAAAGCACATCTTGTTTGTTTCATTTCAAATCCATTGTGGTGGTTTATAGAGCCAAAAATGTTAGAATTGTGTCGATGTCCCAATATTTATGGACCTGACTGTATATATTTGGACATAGGCGCAATTTTAGGTTTTTCAGGTATTGACCAAAACATATTCAAGCTATAGTTTTATCATGGATATGGGCTGAAAGTGCACAGTCAGGTTTAATTTGAGGGTATGTACATACAAATTGGAGGAAGGGTTTAGGAATTATAGCTTTTGCAAGGGACCAGAAGTAATTTGAATCAAAAGCGGTTTCATGGCCAGGTGTGGACTTATTTAATCAATTAAGCAGGTCAAAGGTCTGGAGTTAATTCTAAGTGTGGTATTTGCATTTGAAATCTATTGCAAGTGAAACAGGCCATTGTAAGGATTCAAAAACAAAAAACAAATCCTTCAGAGATAGCAACTAGAGATGAGCGAAGTATTCAAGAATTCGATTCGGCTGATTCGGCGAATTCGAGGAATAAATTCGATTCGAGGCGAATATATTCGCTGCGAAATTAACTTATAAAAAGGGTGTTTCTAGGCTTCAGAGAGCCTTTATATTAGTGCAGAACACTGTACCCTTAATTTAAATGCCCTTGGAGTCTGCTGGGGAAGAGAAATAATACTGTCAGTCAGTATGACATGCAGATGAGTGCCGTCGATCTTAGAATCACCGCACACTTCACTCATTTGGGCAGTCACGGGGCCAAAACCAGAGTGTGGAGCCACAGTGTGGCGATGGAGACAGCAGCAATGGGAGGCCGTACAGGGACCCATGACACACTCTGGACCTGGCAGCAGCAAGAGGAGGCGGTACAGGGGCCCATGGCAGAGTGGCGAAGCGTAAGCAGCTTAAATTGAAGGCCATACAGAGGCCTATGTTAAAAATAATAACATGTTTGGGGCATGATTCATGGCGGATTTAGTCAGTTGTGTCAGGAACTGGTGGTTTGAAATCCAGACTAATCCACGCCTGATTCATTTTCACAAACGTGAGTCTCTCCACACTTTGGGTGGACAGTCGTGTCCTCCGGAGTTACAATACCTCCTGCCGCACTAAACACGCGCTCCGATGCCACGCTACTGGCCGGGCATGACAGCCTTTCAAGGGCAAATTCAGCTAGTTGGGGCCAAAGGTAAAGTTTCGTTGCCCAGTAGTCAAGGGGATTGTCTACCTCGGTTGGCAGGGTGCTGTCCAAGTAGGCCCGAGCCTGTTGTTTGAGGTCCTGCTCCAGGTCCACCTGATGCTGCTGCTGCTGCGGCTGGTTAGTAGTTTCCTCACTGCGCTGGTGAAGAAAGCTACTCATCATCGACTGCAGACTGAGGCAGCCGCTGCTGGTGGAGCTGCCACTGCTCCTACCACACCACCCCACCCCTCCCCTGCTGCCATGGCAGCGGAACGCGAGCGCACAGGGCCCACAGTGTCTGAGGATGGACGTTGGCGCAGAAAGGCAGAGACCAGCTGACTACATAGGTGGTTTTTATAGTACGTTATTTTGGCCTCCCTCTCAGCAGGTGTGAAAGGCCACCATTTTTGAACGGTAGCGAGGGTCCAACAAGGTGGACAGTCAAAAGTCATCCCTCTGTCTGATGGTTATTATTCGGCTGTCGCTACGCAAGCAACCGAGCATGCTATGGGCCATTTGTGCCAAGGAATGCGAGGGACTCCCTGCCTCCATCTCCACAGCATACTGCCACGGTGCGTCTGGGTCCTCTGTCTCCTCTTCCTCCTCCTCTACCAGATGCTCCTGCTCCTCCACTCCTGTCCGCTGAGTGGAAAAACCACCCATTTCACTCAATAATTCCTGAGCACCAATGTCCTCCTCTACCTCCTCTTCTTCCTGTCCTGCCCCCACAGGGGTCATGAGGCGTTGAGATCTGTGCGCCACGTCTACCGCACCCTGACCAGCCATTGTTAACGGCATTTGTTCCAGGACGTGCAACAGAGGAATGACGTCGTTCATCCCATAGTCCTGCCGACTCACGAATAGCGTGGCCTCCTCAAAGGGCCTGAGCAAGCGGCAGGTGTCACGCATGAGCTGCCAATGGCTGACATCTAAGTTACACAGGGGAGTACCTTTATCCGCTTGTAACATCAGGAAATCGGTGATGGCCTTTCGCTGTTCGTAAAGGCGGTTAACATATGTAGGGTTGAATTCCACCTTGTTGCAACGTCACAGCATGAGGAGTCGGTACGGGGGCCCATGGCAGATTACGGGCCTGGCAGCAGCATGAGGAGTCGGTACGGGGGCCCATGGCAGATTACGGGCCTGGCAGCAGCAATGGGAGGCCCGTAATCTGCCAGCACCCTATGACAAAATGGAAACCAACAGCAGTGTGAGGAGACCTGAAAGTGGCACATGGCAGAGTGTGGCGATGGAGACAGCAGCAATGGGAGGCCGTACAGGGACCCATGACAGATTACGGGCCTGGCAGCAGCATGAGGAGGCGGTACGGGAGCCCATGGCAGATTACGGGCCTGGTAGCAGCAATGGGAGGCCCGTAATCTGCCAGCACCCTATGACAAAATGGAACCCACCAGCAGTGTGAGGAGACCTGAAAGTGGCACATGGCAGAGTGTGGCGATGGAGACATGGGCCCCCTGGCCACGCTTGACTTTCTGGCCACATAGTCGACATACGGCTACGTTTACTTCCTCGGGCGGCTTGACGAAAAATTGCCACAATGCCGAGTAGGAAACTTTGCCCCCGCTACTCCTCACTGGCTGACTGCTACTTCCTCCGTGCACACCGGCACCACTACTGGCCATGGTGGTAGGCTGCAGTGGAGCTGGTGCTCTACTCCGTGGCCGTTTGCCTCCACTGACAATGCTGCGACCCTGCTGCCTCCTGGGCAACCCACTGACTGTTTTGCTCGCTGCCAAGCTGGCACCCTCTTCTCCTGATGATGCGGAAGCAATAGCCTGATGACGACGAGGCTGCCAAGTGCGGTCAGCCTCATCATCATCAATTGGGGTCTCCGCCTCACTACTAGCCCCCTCGGCTGCGTGTGGGTCAGGAGACAGACCTGTCTCTAGACCGGCTACCGAGCCACTCTCCTCGCCAGTACTTCTTCTCCTGGCTGCTGAAGAGGCGGATGTCTCCCCCCCGTTCCTGACCGCCCTCTGTTAGCTCTTCCTCACTGTACAGTGGGGCTGAGCCCACAGCATGCGATACTTCGCTTGGTGAGGGAACACCAAAGGACGGGCAGGTAGAGGACACGTGATTTCAGTGGGCTTGCTCCCGGGTCATGCCAACTAACGGTTGTGTCTGAGGTACCCACCGACCGTTGGCTGTAGGTGTCAGAGGTGACCTGGGAAGAGGAAGACGACCGAGCCAACCAATCGATGACGGCAGGGTTGTCGGTGGAGACACGACCGCTGGATGACACCGGGAGCACTGGCCTCTGGCTGCGACTAGTGCTGCCTCGACCCCTTCCTCTGCTGCCACGTCTGCTCGCTCCTGAAACATTGCCTCCTCTGCCACTCCTCTGCGTGTTGTCTGACATACTCTTTAATTCAACGATTCTGTGTCCCTGAGTAACAATTCTGTCCCTCAGTAACAATTCTGTCCCTGTCCCTCAGTAACAATTCTGTCCCTGTCCCTCAGTAACAATTCTGTCCCTGTCCCTGAGTAACAATTCTGTCCCTGTCCCTGAGTAACAATTCTGTGTCTGTCCCTGAGTAACAATTCTGTGTCTGTCCCTGAGTAACAATTCTGTGTCTGTCCCTGAGTAACAATTCTGTGTCTGTCCCTGAGTAACAATTCTGTGGCCCTAAAGTCTCTTTGGCCCTAACTCTGTCCCTAATACAGAGAGGTCTGTCTCTCTTGAATGACCGGAGGCTAATGGAGAATTCTAAGATGGCCGCAATTTATAGCTCGACCATTACACAGTGCTGGCTGCTGATTGGCTAATGCGATCACATGTCATGAATGAATGCATTATGGGTAAGCGCGCCTTGTCTGCGCGCCTTCCCAGAGATTTCCGCTCCGTCGCCACACATGTCGCCGCCATTTTTGGAAAATTTCGATTCGCGCATCCGAAGTCTGCTAATTTTCGGATTTTCCCAATATTCGAAACTAATTCCACTTCGCCATGTTCGATTCGCTCATCTCTAATAGCAACATTAAGAGTGGCCACCTACAAAAAAAAAAAAAAAAAAAAAAAGTCTGCAGGTACAAAAACTGTAGCTGCTGACTTTTAAAATAGATACTTGCCTGTCCCTCGGTCCAGTGGTGTCCTCACCATGGCTGGTTTCACTTGACAGTCTTCTCTCCCTGGTGCTGGCTGTGACAGCTTGCGGTTGCTCACCACGCATGCGTGAGAAGCACTGCACTTTATGAATGGCCTGTAGTCTTCTGGGACCTGTCACGTGTCCCAGAAGACTACGGGAAGGGAGGGGCCGGAGGACAACTTTTGCTTCCAACCGCCTAGGCCAGGGATAGGCAACCTGTGGCTCTCTAGCTGTTGTGGAATTACATTTCCCATGAGGCATTGCAAAGATTACAAATTTGACAGTTACAGCTATGACTTGCAGAGGCATGATGGAACTTGTAGTCCTGCGGCTCTCAGGTTGCCTACCTCTAGCCTAGGAAATCGCAGTGGGAGCGGGTAGCTGCCCCTCCTCCACTCCCCAAAGCTGCCAATCCTTAATGGGGGAGCAGCACCTTTTGGGTGTAGCTCCGCTTTAACCTGTCACTGTTGAGTAGGTCTGAACCAGGGTAAATTTTAACAAGTAATACTGGCTTTTTAAGCTTTTTGCTTGGTGCCAAATGTGCTGTACAAAATTAAAAGGGGGTGGGCATAGACATGGGGGTGTCTGATGGATCGAATATTCCTAGTGCAGTAAAAAAGCATTTGTTACAGATTTTTAATTGGTATATTTTTCAGATGATATGCTTTAGTTTACAATTATACTTGTACAGGTTAGGTTAAAGCTGGACAAACAGTGAATTTTAGACTAAATTCATTCAGTGAGGCCCTGTAGGCCACCATATGACTGACCCAGCATCCTTCAAAAAAATTTAAGGAACCGGTGGAAAATCGTAAGCTGCAAAAGTGGCCGCATGCAATTCGATGCATCCACTGACTATTTTTACGGCCAGTTGTAAAAATGCAGTAGCTGCAGTAAGAGCTGTGTTCAGCTGCACCCTGAGCTGAATGAATAAAATGTGTATGGGGAGCACAGGAGTGCCGTTGGCAGCATAAATTCTCTGGAGATGTTGTAACCACCACATTTTTCCTAAATTATTACAGGTTAAGTTGAGAACCTAGTTATCAGATTATTGCCATCTCAATACCATTTTTCTAAGCTAACCTTTAGAAACACTTGAATTTTCAACTGCTAGCACAAATCGCTCCATGTCTTTAATTGTCAGCCAGAGACTTAATGATCTGATGTTAAAGTCTTGCAGTGAAGAAACAATCAGTACTAGCCCTGCTTATACACTGGTGCAGCACTGTTGAATAAATCACATTTTTGTGTCTTTTGAAGTCAGTGAATTTCTAGTACAGAAGGGTGGAGGGTCACATGGATAATTAGAAATCTTGGGTTTTTTGCCTATTTTACAATTCATTACTGCTAGACTCGGCTATGTGGGGTGCGGTGTGATGTTTCATTAACTTATTGCACTTTGTAGAATGCGTCAAGGCACAGTGTAAATTTTATCATAAGGCAACACTCACTCACTGTACTGCATTTATGCAGTGTTATCACCTTGGACCAGTGAGTTGGGACTACAGAGCTCCTCCCCTTATCTCCATACATGGAGGATAGGTGAATACGGTGGGACTGATTAGGATAAGAGAAAATAACTTAGCGAACGCTTACCGTTAGCAGCTATAGCACCAAAAAGGAACCACAAACCTTTCCAGAAATAAGAAAAACACAGTGCAGCGCTAAAAATAGAAACCCTAAACGACCTGAATAATAATAAAAAATGCCGGTATTAAATATATGTCCAAGAGATAAATGTCGCAGGCAATAATAAAGTGACAGTGTCCAGTGAACTCAAGTCCAAATCAATGACAGCAGGTGTCTCAGCTATCTTATCTCTGTGAGCAAATGGTGATCCGGTGAAGAGCGAAATGGTAAAAATGCGCACTCACCGGAAGCGCATTGATCAGATCTCCTTTTGATACAGCCTGGTATAGAATCTCCTCCTCCTGTAAATGGGTTGTCACTCAGGGGGGTCTGGTCCAAGGCTTCCCTCCTTGGATCTGGACAGGTCACCTGGGGTCCTGGGATGAGGTTCAACTGCTCGGTGTGGAGCAAAAGACAAAAAACGCCCATAGTGTAGTAGGTTAAAGGTAATTTATTGATAAAAATATTAAAAACTAAACACCAGAGCATGAATGGTTCCAGTAAGGATATAGGCATTAGGCAGGCTATAATGGTATGAAGAACTACTCACATAAGCATACTAGCAGCAAACTGGGCTGCTCCAACCTTTAGAATATGCAATAGCACTAACCAGCTGGTTTGTTATGATGGCCGCAGGACCTCTGTGATCCGGCGGCGTGACGTCACGGCGTACAAGGGGCTCCTCCTAGACGCGTTTCGTATTCACATACGTCATCAGTAGGGGTGTTTCACAACGTTGGCAACACCTCTACTGATGACATATGTGAATACGAAATGCATCTAGGAGGAGCCCTTGTACGCCGTGACGTCACGCCGCCGGATCACGAAGGTCCGGCGGGCATCATAACAAACCAGATGATCAGTGCGCTTCTGGTGAGTGTGTACATTTTTACCATTTCGCTCTTCACCGGATCACTATTTGCTCACATAGAGATAAGATAGGTGGGACTGATTTAGATTACACGAGACAGCACTGGCAAATTTTGCAGATATTTTCCACTTATACCTGTGCCGTTCCCTCAGAGCTGTGTGCCGTGGCATGTAGCTTCCGTGCGCATGCATGGATATGTTATCTCGGCTTTGGCCATTCAAGTGGCCGCATGCCAGGAACACGGAAGGAAGACCTGGTGAAGATGGAAGTCTCTGCAACGGTGACAGCGCACTGCTGAAGGGCTTCATTCTCAGCACAAGTCTTTCATAATGTGCTAGTATGACATTACCTTGCAAGGAAAAAATTTTTTTTGAGGTTTCAATAATGAATATAAAGTGCTCTGCAAGCTGTGTAGACCTAATTTTGATGCCTGTCTTGAAGTGGAACTTCACCTAAAGAAAAAAGGAAAGTTTCCTTCCCTGCTCGGATTGCCTAGGTAATTGGAGTTGATGTTTGGCTCCCTGCATTATAACACTTAATGCTGAAATGAAGTTGTACATTTTTACGGATTCCGTATTTTTTGAATGTATGTTTATAACAATGTTTTAACCTTCTTTTAGGCCCCATATCCAGTATATTGGTGAATAAGTTTGGATGCAGACCTATAATGATGTGTGGTGGCCTTCTCTCTGGAATTGGCTTAATCGGTGCCTCATTTTGTCACACGGTGACTCAACTCTACTTTTGTATTGGTGTTATTGGAGGTGAGTGTTTCCCCCTTTTTATAAAACTGGAACTGACATTTGTTTTAAGCTTTCATATAAGCTAGTATTCTGTGAGTATGTGGTGCTTTAACTTACAACAAAAATGTTTTGTTAAATTGCATGAGACTGATAGCAAAGGGTAAGACATACTGGGTGTTTTAAAGTGACACGAAGGCTAGGTTCACATCTGTGCAGGTGATGCCACTGCAGTTCCGCACAACAATCTGTGCAGCCACACCACCCGCACAGAGGAATGTGGACCCGCGGTCAGGTGCCATTAGTTCTAATGGCATGCCACCCGCACTGGAAAGCGCAACCGTAATGGGAACCGAGGTTCCCGTGCGGGCTGCGTTTTCGGAGGAAGTGCAGAAACTTCTTCCCTGTGTGTCACGGGGCACAGGAGTCTATTCAAATGAATGGGCTCTCGTGCCTACGCAAAACGCGGCCTGCATGGCCGCATATATGTGAACCGGGGCTAAAGGTTCCTGTGTGATTTTTCAGAGCAGCTCCAATCCTCTTGGATCCCCTGCTGGTGCTCCTGGCCCCTCCCCCATAGAATGCATGAAGGTAAAAAAACTTTAAGCCTTTAGATCCACTTTAAGAATATCTGATTTACCATGCTACATCTTTTCTTATTAAAGCTGAACACTGGTCATGTAAAAATAAATGCACAATTAATGCATTTTTGTAGTCTAATATACCCATAATCCTTTCAAGTCCTGGGTAATTGAACCCTTCATGATCAGACCAAACTGACATTTTGGAATGCACTGGTATACTTGACAAACTTTCTTGTTTTACTACTTTTGCTTTTCACACCATTCTAAGGCTGATTGGGTATGATTTCCCCTACATTGGTCCAATTCAGACCAATGCAATATCTCACACCTGACTGATCACTGTATTTTTCACTAGTTGTGCCAAGTAGCTGCCCTTCTGCATATTAGCCACCACTTGGAACTTCAGCCACGTCCAATCAGGACTGAGATATGTATGCTTGCATTGGTCCAAGGTGGACCAGTGTAGCTATGCGAGGAAAATCATACCTAAACTTCCGCTTTAAAGTGGAAGAAAATACTAAATTTAACTATTCTCCTGCCTACCCTGTTTGAAAAAAAGCAGTGCAAATAAAGCTTTTCCTGACCCACTGATAACTCAGTGATGACCCAGTGATCATCCCCCGCCCCCACAGCCTTCACCAAAATACCTCGTTTTGGTTATTTTCAGGGCCTAGAGGTAAGTGGTTTGTTACCCCATCCATGTGACTGTGCTTGGTCCCATGTTACAGCATTGCGCATAATTTTGTGCAATGCAGTGCTTTTCAATGCATTAATATAGTGATAAACTGCAGTGTGCATGCTGTCTTGTAGCGCACTTCATTCGTCCATGTAAGAATACATTGGATGCATAATCAAAATGTGTGTGTTTTTTGGGGGGGCGGAATGTAGCCTGAAATATATTGAGCCTCCGTGCATGGGAATATGTAATGTGTTTAATGCACTAAAGGGCTGATTTGCAATTGAGGGCAATGGGTTTGAGATGGCTAGGGTTAATATCCATTGCCCAAGACTTGCTAGTACCTGTTATCGAAGCATCAAAGCGCACTTGATAAGTGATGTGCTGCTGTCATGTCTATGGACCTGCCAATGCTAGACTGCGGCACTGAAATGGGAACCTTAATCGGGAACCACAACACACACAGTGGGTCAGAACATGTGCAAAAAACGCATCCGTGTAAGTGGGGTTTAAATATTAATGGTTTAAAATAATGGCAGAAAAGTTTTAGCGAATGGTGGTAGGTTTATTAGGGCTGGTTTGTGTTAGCCAATGGTTCGTAGCAGGTAAATAGGGGTACCTTTTTTTTTTTTTTTTTTTTTTTTTTTTTTTTTTGCATGATTTGTGTGACTTGGTCAAATGCCTAGATTCAGAAAAACTAGAATGATGGTTGTGTTGAGTAAATATGAGATGTCACGTCTTGTGTGTCTATCGCAAAAAAACTGGTACCCAAATGAGCTCATTGTAGCAGTAGCCTCCCTAGCGGTCTGATTATGTCCATATTTCTGTGCTCAAAGCGGTACCTTTTTTGCACGGAAATATGTATTTTTTTTTTTTTTTTTTTTTTTTTTTTTTATTGTAGGCCTGTAATTTTTAGGAATAACTCACTGAAATCTGTCCGAAAAAGAGTCTGGTAAACATCCCGGGTATGTTAAAATTTGAATCGCGAAATCATAAATTATAATTTAATAATCATAAAAAATAATATAATAATAAATTTAATATAATCAAACCAAAAACACTGAAATTTGAAAGAGCGCCAAGTTCGCACATCACTGAGCAAAGTCGCAAACTAGTTTTCAGTGTCTGATGAATTTCCCCACGAATTATCACACAATTCTGCTAGTGGTTCTAATTTACTATAGCTGTTCTCTAGCTAGTTTAAAACCACTAGGGACAAAATGTATGTGAAATGGTTTGATACAGTAATGGAATACTATGTGATTTTAGTGAATGTCACCTTTTAGTCATTTTCAAATTTCCTGCCATTCCGTTCCCCGTACGTCCCGACGTCACAGGGGACAGAACCCAGATGACAGATGCCGGCATCAGCCAGAGGACATTGTCGGGGACATCGTGGGAGCGCAGGACAAGGTAAGTGATAGAGGGATCCCGGAGCAGCGCTGCAGAGTATTCCCGAGTGTAGCTCGGGGTTACCACTTGCGGTGCTGAAACTTTACCCCGAGCTACACTTGGGAATACTGCCAGGGAGGTTAACTGTGTGCTATGACTCACCCTGTATGCCTATTTGTGGTGTTTTTTCTTTTTGTTTTTAATACATTTTATTAACTTTTTAATTGACTATATTGCTTTCACAAGTGGTTAACAAATGCTCATATGATAGCATTAGGCAGGTGACGGGTACTCTTTATGGAGACATTGGAGGTCTAATAGACCTTAATATCTACAATGCAGATAACCAAGCAAAGATCTGGGGAACCGTATCGCCAGCACTATGAAAGTGATCAGCCAGCTTGTGGCTGAACCCTTCGCTGTTTGGATGTACTACAAAAGTCCAAAAAGCAGTAATGGTTAAGGATTAGCACGTGCTTATTTGTATGCTTGTCACCTAAAGTGTAAAACATCCAACAACTTAATCCTTTTTTTTTTTTTTTTTTTTTTTCTCCCTAGGTTTTGGTCTTGCTTTTAACTTAAATCCAGCTCTAACAATGATTGGCAAATACTTCTTCAAGAGGAGGCCAATTGCTAATGGCTTGGCAATGGCAGGCAGTCCTGTATTTTTGTCAACTCTTGCTCCTTTAAACCAATACTTCTACAGTATCTTTGGATGGAGAGGAAGCTTTTTGATCCTGGGAGGACTTCTTCTCAATTGTTGCGTTGCAGGCTCCTTGATGCGCCCCATCGGACCAAAGCCTGATGATTTGAAAAAGAAAGTGACAAAGGAAGTATTGGAGGAAGCTGGAAAGTGCAACTCCAAAGAAGACAAGGATGCAAACAAAGACCTTATTGATGGAACCGCAAAAACAAAACCAACTTTCTATCAGACAATTAACAAGTTTTTGGACATCTCCCTTTTTACTCATAGAGGATTCCTGATCTACCTATCTGGACACACAATCATGTTCTTTGGACTCTTTACACCTTTAGTCTTTCTTAGTAACTATGCAAAAAGCAAACACATTTCTCCAGGGAGTGCAGCCTTTTTGCTTTCCATCCTTGCTTTTGTAGATATGGTTGCAAGGCCTTCTATGGGGATAGTTGCAAATACCAAGTGGGTGAGACCTAGGATTCAATATTTCTTTTCTGTGGCTGTGCTCTTTAATGGAATATGCCACCTGTTGGCACCTTTATCACATGATTATGTTGGTTTTGCAATCTATGCTGCGTTCTTTGGCTTCTTTTTCGGCTGGCTCAGCTCTGTCCTTTTTGAAACCTTAATGGATTTAGTTGGCGCAAATAGATTTTCCAGTGCTGTTGGACTGGTGACAATTGTGGAATGTTGCCCTGTTCTTCTAGGGCCACCCCTCTTAGGTAAGATTGACCAAGTTTTAAGTACTTGAGGCATGTGTGAAAACGTTCAGGCTTTAAAATGTATTCATCCACTATTATAAACCGCTTTATATCCCAAAAGTAACTTTATTCTAGAATCATGTGTAGACTTGGAGTGCTGCTCAAAGCTGGAGGATAGCATGTGTCCCTACAGGGATTCAGAAAGTGGAAGCAGGCTTCAGGCACTAATTCAGAAGCGTGGATATATGTGGGGTAAGATGCTGCTCAAAACCGACCTGGGGATTTAGAGGTAGAAATTGCTGTGTATGGCCTCAGCCAGCACTGCTCCGGCCATGCCCCCTGACCTGTTTCTCCCTGCCTACTCGGGGCTGTTGGGCTGTGGATGGAGCAATGCTGGCTGAGGCCATACAGACATATCCACATCTTTAGTACTGTATTAGTTTTGAGTGGCGTCTTACCCCACATAGGTCAATGATTCTAGAGTCCTCTGAAATCTGTTCTGCACCTTTTCCATCCACAGATCCAAGACTTCTGATGTAGGTGTGGTGGTGGGGTTTTTTTTTTTTTTTTTTTTTTTAACACTCCTAGTCAAAATTGAATAGCAATAAATATATCAACAAACCCTCCACACAGTAAAAAACTTCTACATTGAAAAAGTATATCCTTAAAGTTTGGTGAGCCACTGAAGAATCAACTAATGGGGGGATGATACTGCACTAATGTGCATACTGTAAGACCTTGATCAGTAAGGTCGCAAACCTCTGAGTGGATAATTATACCCAGGTAATGGACACAGTGTTTAGCTTGTTTTCACAAGTTCTTTTCGATTCAATAAGCTAGACAGATAGGGAATGGATCCCCATCCTTCAGTGGGTTTTTTTTTTTTCTTTTTAAGGGCATTCGATTGGATGTAGGGAGGTGTAAACGGAAACAAGTTAATTTACACCCATTTGTCCATAGAGGAGAATGGAAAGTCAAATTGGGTCCACTTGAAAAATTGACAGGCGCCCCAGATTGGCCCACTTGTTTAAAAGGGGCCTTATGGGCACTGTTAATATATTTTCAGTATTTACTGTGGGAGTTTTTTTGTTTTTTGTTTTTTTTTGTTTTTTTTTACTGTGTGGAGTATTTTAGTTTGACATGTCACTGCCTGATTTTTTTAAGATATATTGCAGCCTTGCAAAGTCTTGTGGTGATGTGGTGTTTTTCCTTTTTCACCTAGTGATCTGGCCAGTATGTTTTGGTATTTTGCAATAGAGCAGGCTGTGCTGCAGAAGTGGCAGTTAAGGGTTGAGATAAACTATTAACTGTCATGTACTTACAATGGTCTGCTTTTATAGATGTGAAATCTTTATCCCAAAAATAAAAAAAACCTCTTGCTAGAACTGCTTAAAAGTGATCACCTATAATAAAGATCTGGGCCACTTTGTAAAATATCATTTTTATTACATGTAGGCCATTTGGGTCCCCTCAGAAGCATGGCTAATAAACTCCTAGTTACCTCCTAGTTTTTGTCAGAGACCCTGAGCACAACTCAAGTCTGTTTCCATACACGGGTTGATTTTATTAAAATTAGAGAGTGCAAAATCTGGTGCAGCTATGCATAGCATCCAATTCGCTTCTGGTTCAGCTATGCATAGAATCCAATCCGCTTCTATATTTTTTTATTTTTTTTGTCAAATCTTAATTGAACAAGCTGAAGTTTTAAGCTGACTACTATGCAGAGCTGCACTCCAGGTTTAGTAAACCAGAGTTTAGGAGTAGCGGCGTTTAGAGGCAGTTCTGCATTTTTGAAGAGTTTTCGTTAATGCGGTCATCTAAACGTATGTTTAGTACTTGAGTGTTCATTTCAGTGGGCAGAACAAATTATTCTGGCCAATAAAGTGATTTCTTACCACTGAAATGACCAAGTGCTTGATGCTGGTAAATGCGGTACATGTCACTACCAGCATCAAGTGTCTTTTTGCTGCCAGGAGAAAGGCGTCTAGGGAGCATCCAGTGTGCATGAACCCTAATATCCATCACAGGCACTTGAGTGCTGACTGTTCCCGAAACAAGAATGGTTTCTTGTGCGAATTTAAAAAAAAAAAAAAAAAGTTGCTAAGCGTTGTCATTTAAGTGGATGAAGTTCATTAACCACTTGCTCTCCAGAGGATTTAGCCCCCTTCCTGTCCAGGCCATTTTTTGCTACCCTTCAAGACCTGTGTCCTGTTCTTTGCAATGTTTGCATGTTGAATCTGGGTGACCTCTGCATGCTAGTTGATGTGAAGAATGGCACAAGTATACGAACACTGACAGTTTAGAACAAACCAGACTGCATTGTGCATACTGGCAATGCTATTCAGCATGGGTAATTACATTGAAATAGAGTGGTGTAGTGGTTTCCAAGTTTGTTTTGTTTTGTTTGTTTTTTTTCCTATGTCTATAAAGTTTGGTGTGTGGTTTGTTTTTTTTTGTTTGTTTTTTCCTCCAAAGATCCTTAATTTAATTTTTTTTTTTTTTTTTTTTCCAGGCAAATTAAATGACATATATGGAGACTACAAGTATACTTACCAAGCTTGTGGGATAATACTCATCGTATCTTCAGTTTACTTAATTATTGGGATGACTATCCATTACAGACTTCTTGCAAAAGAGCAGAAAGCCGAAGATAAAAAGAGGAGCCAAGAAGCAAATGGCGGTGAAGCAGAACACAAAGTCAACAATGAACTCTCAGTCCTTCCTCAGAATTCAGACGATGTTGTAAAAGAAGAGGAAAGTAACATATAGAACATTTTTTTTTTTTTTTTTTTTTTTTTTTTTCCCCCTTTCTCAGTGCTGGGTGGTAGCCATCAACAGGGTGACACTGATATTGCACACTAGTCCGGTATTGGCATAGAATTGTATTTTTAAAGCCTTATTTGAAGCACGTGGTTTTTTTTTTTTTTTTTTTGTTTTTTTTAGCTTCTACACAAACATTTCATCAGACAGAAACTAAACGTTGCTTTTAATTTTATTTTAATTCTTCAGTTCTGTGAATGTTAAAACATGTGCCTTATTCACATTATCTATTCAGACTCCCCTTTTTAAACTTGTCAAAGTTTGGCTGCTTTTATTCATGTAGTTTCTGGTTTGCTGACTGCTGCAACAGCAGTGGCCACCCATTTGAAGGTTTTATGTAACAGGAACAAGTAAACAGTACATGCCCCATCCTTAAGCAACGCTTGGATTCTGTCTTCCAAGGACTTCACAGGATAAGATTCAGATGCTGCTACAATACATCAAACATAGGAATTAATCTCTGCCCAAGAGGTTTAATTTTTTTTTTTCCCCCATCTTGCTCCCCTTGGGTCCAGAGGCCGTTTTCAAGCTTTGATTATAGTAGAAAAGGCTGATATATATTAAGATATTTTTTTTAAAGCTTCTGTAATGTGGATGTTGTGTGGACTTAAATTTGTGCAGATGTGGTGCGCACTTCAGTATTAAATCCTTTACTGCCAGAGAAGGCTGTGGATATTGTTAAAGCTCTTCCAGCATTCAAAAGGGGTCAGCTCCTTATTGCATATGCTTAAGTCTCAATTTTCTAAAGTTAGACATGCTTGACACTCAGTTGCTTAGTCCATAGCAAAAGCTAATCTGGTCATTTGTGTAAACTCTAACATTGCGCTTTTTTTAATTGCTCCCTTTTTGCTCTTTTGAAAGTGGATTATCTGTTCAGTAAGTGCAAAAAATAGCTGTTGATTTTTACCAGAAATCTTGTGAGCCAATAACTTCTGTGCACTGTCTTTGCACAAGGAAGTGGAAAGGCGGTAGGAATGGTGCTTTTTGAAGTTTAGAGCCATTTTGTCCAGTCATAAAAAGGCAGGAGTGTATTATATTTCTGGCATACCAACAGTTGTTTGTGTACTTGCAGTTTTTTTAAAGGGACAAAACATGGGGAACTGGATGTATTCCAAAATTTCTATTTTTCTTTTATCAGGTTGGTCCATTTTTTATGTGCAAAATCCTATTTAAATGTGATGCATTGGTTAAATATTCATGGACAAGTAATGTACAGTTTTAAATATAGGTGTTGCCTTAATAGTAAAATAGACAGCAGCCCGACCCTTTTTCCTTTTTTTTTTTTTTTTTTTGTCTTTTTAATCTGTTTTTAGGTAGATGTAGGGAAAGTTGAAAACCTCTGCTAAGGTGTGTGTGGGTTTTTTATTTTTACCCAACCCCTCGTCTGTTCCCACTGGGGTCGTTTCTCCCCACTTTCTATACCAGAGGCACTATGGAAAATTAGAGAATCTTTTCAGTGTGTGTGTGGGGGGGGGGGGGGGTGTTTAAAGAGCAACAATCCTTTTGAAGAGTCTGCTTTCTGTGCCCATATTGGAGACCTTCCCTTTTTGTACTATTGATACAAGAAGTTCAGATCTTCCCAGTGGCTACTCAGCAATAAAAAAAACTAGACTTTTTAGTTTGTCATCTATCTGAAACATTAAATATATATTTTGGCCTTACTGAACTATAGTTGGCCATACACAGGCTAAATGTGAGAATTGATCTTTCTATCCACATGAACTGCATGGACAGAGGGATATCTGCTATCTGGATCCATTGATTTTTACGTTTTGCCTTTTTTGTAAAACCAGGTGGGATATGGAGCCACCCATGGTTAGAATTTTTGCTGGTTCAGTGAGACCTGTCTGAAATTCAAGCAGTCTATGGCTAGTTTAAGTGTATCCTAATGCTTCCAAGACCACGCTGAGTGTTACTGGAAGCCACTAATGGTCATCTGAATGAGTTGAATTTCACTCACTAATGACCATGTCAAACTGGTCTTTCTGTCTTTCAATACTCAAATTGTGAGAATCTTGAAGTGGTGACTGATTTTTAAGATGCAAGTCAGGACAGCTGTATTTGCAGTTTCATTGTAAGTCAACACTTGTCCAACATAGTCAGATTTTCAGATTCTGCTCTGATTGTTACATGTAAGCTAGTACCACCTGTAGAAGTGCTGTTTAAGACTATTGTTAGCATGATTCCCTACCTCAAATATACAGCACAGCTCACAATTTTTGATAGTTTGGTGAAGGATTAGAACCTCTGTAAGCTTTGTATTTCTGTTTGTGTCATCATTGAGCATAGTTCCTGAAATTCTATTTGTAAAACATCCTTTAGCCACACAAAGGATATGCCTGTAGGACCGGAAAATAAGGAAAAATTAGATTGACCCAGGCAGTAATAAAAACCTGATGGGAGGTTCCCATCACCTGCTGTATCTAATTGGTAGTTGGGCTATGTCTATTTGGCCTGCTGGCTTCTACTATTGCTACCTCCCTTTTTTTTTTTTTTTTTTTTTTTAATGCCTTGCCTCCAAATGAAGCCTCATCTGCCTTGATCTGCAGAAGTAAACCACTTTACTGCCAGAACAGCAGACCACTGGCAACAAAATGAATGAAACGTTCCAGTTTGATATGGGCCCACATGAAGGTTGATGTACTGTATGTAACTTGTTTTTAAATAAAAATGTTACTTTTATTTAACTCAGATTTTGTCTTCTCTTTCCTACAATTAAAGCAAAGCTACACTTTCTAAGGCTAGATTCACACATGCAGGTTGGGAACTGGTGCATAACTGCAAGGGGGTTAGCTCAAAAGTATGATAAAACTTTATGCTACCTCCAGTAGGGTTGCCAACTCACCCCTTTAAAACTGAACACATCACATGGGTTCTGTGGCTGATTAAGGTGGTAATTAAATTTGCTGTCTTATCTGCATTAAATTCGCTTCAGAACCTGTGCAATTTGTTCAGTTCTAAAGGGATGAGTTGGCAACCCTAACCTCCAGACCTATGCCTTGCAGTTATGTATGTACTGAAAAGATAACACAAGGCACTCTGTGACTCTGTGCAGTGCACTGTGGAATCATGTAGAATGGCTCCCAAATGCAAGTACCAAGAGACTCCCTGCAGTGCACCACAATATGCACACTTCGCTTTGTGGTGCACTTAAAGGGCTGATACTGTTGTGTGATTGGACACTGTCGAAGCTTTTGTGGAAACTCACTGTCCAACACTTTCCCCACTCTGTGAATACTGTTTTGCTAATTTCTGAGCAATGGATGGACTACTTCCTAAAATAGAAATCGCTCTTGACTTAAAGGATGAGTTCAATTTTTAGGAGCATATTACACTCATTTAGGGTGTAACATGCTCCCACTTCCCGCCGCCAGTGGTTCCCTCTGTGATGCTCTCACCCATGTGGCCAAGTCATTCATTCAGTTTCCCCTGAATGATGAATGAACAGACTAAAAGTACCATCAGCCATTGCAGCTGAGAGCTTGTAGCTCTCAATAACTGGGAGGGCACTAGTGACGGGAGGTGCACAGCTTACTCAGTCTGCAGGATTGCACCTGGGATCTGATCGTGGGTGCAATGTTTTACAGACTGCAATGTGTAAAAGCATATTTTTTTACCTGCAAAAAGATGTGCATTTATTTTTACAAAAGGTGAGCTTACCCTTTTAAAGTATGTGAATTGTCACCATGTAAACCCATTCAATTTTAAAATAGAAATGGAAGGCAAAACTTTCTGGGTGTTGGATATCCCAGACCTGTGGGTTCAGTCTGTGTTTTAAAAAGGGGTACAAAATAGAATTCCAAACTCTTCCCCCTCCCTGCTTTTCTCTCCAATCAACCAAAATCTGCTAAACTGCATTCAGATTTTCAGAACGCTCTACACACATCCCTTCACCCAGGGAGTGGTCTCTCCAGTACCTCTGGAAAACAGGTTCAAAAAATATTATTCAAACGTTCACTGTACCAAATCTCAATGGGAGTATTCTTCCTATCTTGGACCTAAAATCCCTAAACAAGTACTTCACATTTCCAAAGTTTCATTTGGGTTCCGCAAGGTCAGTAGTTGCCTTTCTGAGATGAGGGTAATACCTAGGCGTGGCAGATGTCTACAGATTCTCTGTAAATTCTCATCGAGCCACCTTATCTATGCTTTTGCAATAGGAAACTAACACTTCCAGTTTGCCGCACTTCTCTTTTGGCCTATCCGCTGCTCCTAGGGTATTCTTAAAGGTGATTGCACCCATTCTTGCACTCTTAAGAACTTGGGGCATTCAGGTTACAGGATATCCAGAAAACAAGCTAATCTCCATCAGATCTCCTGCCTGTGCCTAAAGGTCAAGACATCCTATGTGAGATTGAGTGCTGAGCCTCATGGTAGCCTCCTTTTGAGGTGTTCCTTTCATGGCCTATCCAACACAACATCTAGTTGACACGAACAAACCTGCTCCTTCTCCCTCCCTCCCTATGCTTCAATCCAGCTAAGCAAGGAGCTTCCCTACCTTAATTGGCTTTCTAAACCAGACTTGACAATAGGGAGGTCCTTTCATCCATATCCATAAAATGTGATAACAGTTGCCAGCCTCTTACTTGGGGGGAGATGTATTCTAATCTCACAGTTCAGGGCACATGGCCACCCAAGGAAACAGTTTTCTATCCACCACTGGATCCCCTGCTCCGGAGACACCCATTCAGAATATTAACTGACAACACCAAAGCTGTTGCCTATATGAATGTAGACAAGTTGAAGGTGGATTACCTCAACCATTACTGCCTGGACCACAGAGAAGAAGGCTTTCTCACTGAAATGTTTATTATTCCAGAGATGGAAGACTCTGAATGTGCATATCCTGGCCTCTAGGTTCAACAAGACATACTCAAGAGAAAACCACTGGCTGTTTTCAAATATACCAGGCCAGCTCAGGAATCCTTTTCCATTATGCTTCTTAGTCTCTGGCTTTAACAGCATGGCTGTTGAATCTGAGGTCTTTAGGAGCATAGGGTTGCTGATTCTGTAATTTCCACCTTGCTAAAATCAAGTCACTTTCAGAAAAAAATACTATTGTATCTAGAAGACATTTTGCCTGGTGTGAACACAGGTGTGATTAAGTTACGGCCAAATCCATAAGTGACAGAAATTAAGGGACATTTTTGCGTCTTAACCATTCATAACCCCAAACCTCTAACTTCATTTTCTCTGGCAAAAACGTTTATTCAAATGTTTTATTTGTTTGTCAGATCAAATGTTCCTTACAGCTCTTGGGACTGAAATTTGTTTTAATTCGCCCTGTGAGAAAACCACTTTTTTTTTTTTTTGTGCCATCAGGATGACCTCTCCTGCAAGATGGCCTTCTTTGTGACCATCACATCTGTCGGACGTGTCTGTTAGCAGCTCTCTTGTAAGGAGCCATTCCTCAATCTTCACAAGGATAAAGGAGTCTTGTGCGCAGGGCCCTCAGTTTGTGACAGACAAGGTATTTAATGAGTTGGAAGGCTATCATTGTGCCCTGCTCCTAAGCATCCAAAGGAGATTGCTCTGCACTGTCACTTTTTGTGGTCAGAGCCATCAGTGTTCCCTAAGGCTATAGCTTCCATTAGGAAGGACTCCCTAGTTGTCCCTTTCTCAGGACCTCGCAAGAGTCCTCCTGCTTCATGATCCACCATTAATAGATGGATATGACAAACTATCTTAAGAGATTACATGGTAAAGAATAAAGCACCTCTTGCGAGAATACATGCTCACTCCACCAGGTTGGTAGGCGTTTCTTGGGCGGTCTGACATCAAGCCTCTGCTGCCTAGTATTGTAAGGCTGCCACCTCATTTTCTGCTCACACCCTTTCCAAGCTTTGCAGCTTTTGATCACCAAGTTCTAGCAGTAGTAATCTGTGTTGGGTCCATTGACCCTTGTTGGGCCTTTTGGCACTGTTCTGTTAGCCTTGTTGTCCTTCCTTAGTTGGCTTAGTGGAAGCCAATGAAGGGATTGGCAGATAGGGGTAGCAGTCACTGATCGGTTGGTAAGGTGTAGGAGTCTAGCAGCAGCATTGATAATACTGAACGGGGGGATAGCCTGTGTAACGGTACCAGTGAGGAGGGAATTGCAGTAGTCAAGGCAGAATAAAACCAAGGCATGGATAAGTTTTGTGATGTCATTGGTCAGAAAGGGGCGGGTTTTGGAAATGTTTTGCGGAGGTTGAGGCGGCAGGTTTTAGCCAGTGATTGGATGTGGGGCCCAAAGGAGAGGTCAGAGTCTAGAATTACACCTAGCACCCTGGCATGAGGGGAAGGACCAATGGTTTATGCTGTTTATCTTAATGGTAAAGTCATGAGTTGGGGATCGGGGGGGGAAGGAAATATTACAAGCACGATTTTGGGAAGATTGAGTTTAAGGTAGTGGTGTGACATCCATGCTGATATGTTGCTCAGTAGATTTGTGATACGTGAGGGGGTGAGCTGGGGAGTGGGGAGAGATCTGGGTGTCATCAGCATAGAGGTGGTATATGAAGCCATGGGAGATTATCAATTGGCCCAGGGAGGAGGTGTAGAGAGAAAAGGAGAGGCCCAAGGACAGAATCTTGGGGTACCCCAACGGAAAGAGGGAGAGGAGCGGAGGAGGAGGAGTTGTATGTGACACTGAAAGTGCGCTGAGAAAAGTAGAAGAACCAGGAGAGAGTAAAGTCACGGAGGCCGATGGGAGTGGAGTTTACTGAGGAGCGGGTGGTCGAATGTGTCAAAGGCAGCGTAAAGGTCTAGGAGTAGGAGTATGGAGTAATGACTATTGGTTTAGCAGCTAGTAGGTAGTGAGTTTTAGTAGGGCAGTTTCAGTGGAATGTTGTGGGTGGAAGCCAGACTGTCGGGGATCAAGAAGGTTGTTGTCGGTGAGGTAGCAATTCATACGGTTGTGTTGAGAACAAGGCGCTCAATAAGCTTGGAGGCAAATGGGAGCAGGGAGATGGGTGGGGTCCAGCGAGGGTTTTGAGTATGGGGGTAACCAGTGCATGTTTGAGTGGGGAGGGAAAGGTGCCCATGGAGAGTAAGAGGTTGAAGATGTGGGTTAGAGAGTTCAGGACAGAGCTGGAAGGAGGCTGCAACAGTTGAGGGGACATGTGGTGAAGTAGGCCTTGGAAAGGAGTTCGGTAACTTCCTCGGTCGTAACAGGGTTGAAGGGGGAGAGTGTTGTGTTGGGCCTGGTATGTTGGTTGGAGGAGGAAGCTGGACACTGGAGATCTCGTCACGAATTGTCGATCTTGTTCTTGAAATCACTGGAAATCTCCTATGCAGTAAGTTGGTGGAGGCCGTGGGGGGTGGAGTAAGGAATTAAGGGTAGAAAAGAGTAGAGGATTAGATGAAGAGGGTCTTGAGTGTTGTAGTAGATTTGTTTAGCAGTGTGGAGGCTGAAGTATTTGACAAAAGTGGTTTGTAGAGGGTAAAATCTTTCAGGGAATTTTAGTTTTACGCTATGCTCTCTCAAGAGTGTGGCTGCGTCTCGAGACTTCTGGTGTCATCTGTTTGCCAGGGTTGTGACAGGCGAGGTCTGGTTCTGCATATAGAGAGGAGCAAGAGCGTCCAGGGAGGATGATAGATGGTTGTAGGCAGATGTGGGCAGGGCAGGGTGCAATTTTATCAGAGGGGCTCCGTAGAAGAGAAGGTCAGGGCTGAAGTGGTTTCTACAGATAACTTTGCTGGTTGGAGGCATAGGAGGTAGGGAGAGTGTGAAGCTGATAAAGTTGTGATCAGAGAGAGGAAAAGGGGCGTTAGAGAGGTTACAGGGAGTGCATAGGTGGGAGAATACAAGGTCGAGGGTGGTGGATTGTGTTAGGTTAAGAGTATGTTAGGTAGCCATGCCGAAAAGTCATCAAAGTGTGAAACTGGGCCCGGTAGATGACTGCGATCCTCAGAAAAGACAAATACAGTGCACTTCAAAAGAGCAGAGGGACAGACTGAGGGGCAGGAAGAACCTGGAATGTGCTTTGTGGGTAAAAGTCTGACTCTGGACCCTTTTTCGTCCACTGGGTCTGGACAAGTGAGTCCAGAGGATGCCACCATGGGAGTGCAGCTGAGACAGTCGGAATCCTGGAGCCAGGTTTCGGTAATGGCAAGTAAGTTGAGGAATTAGGAGAGGAAGAGGTCATTGATAGTAGAAAGCTTGTTAGAGGCTGAGCTGGCATTCCAGAGGGCACATAAGAGGGAGGGGCTGGCGTTTGGAAGCAGGGGAATTGAGATAAGTGAGGGTTGCGGCTGTGGCCAGAGGGGAGGCTGCTGCTTCTGTGGGTTGGAGTTTGATGGTGGTGGGCCAGGGATTGGAGCAATGTCTCCAGAAGTTAGTAATAGCAGGGTGAGGGAGGGGAGGTGGGAGTGAGATTTATGAGGGAAATTGCTGCAGTAATTTTGTAGTGGTGAAATTATGTGGACCAAGAGAGAGCAGGAGATAGGTGCAATGATATTCAGCGTGCAGAAGTGAGGGTGATATGTACAGGTTGTGGAGTATGGGTAAACAGGAGAGCGTTTGAGAGGGCATTCTAGCAACAAAGAGCGTTATCAAGAGCATGCTGGAGAGAGGAGAAATAAAGGAAGGCTGAGGGTAAGAGGTGAGAGGAAGGAGCACTTGCAGTCCACTTGGAGTGGAGCACTAATGTTTGTACTTGCCTTAGTCAAAGTGCCATGCACTTGGCGCCGTAATAACACTTTGCGCAAGGAATGCTAGCCTGTCCCCTTGCCAGCTGTCCCAAGGACTGTACTGAATTTATACATGGATTTGGGGGGGGGGGGTGTTAGGTAATTGTTCAAGAGCTAATGATACATGGTGGAGGTGTTCTACCCTTAACAAATTGCAAGCAGGATGGATATAAGATAAGGCAAGGTGTTTGATCTCAGTTAAGGCACTAGAAGGTAGAAGGTGGAGTTCACTTAATATAGGCAAGTATAGGCAGTTACAAAAAAAAAAAAATAACAAAGCAGATGATTTCAGGCATGCAAAGTAGCTTATATCATCCAAGGTGCAGAGCAGAAACATGTTTGCAAATGTTGCTAATGTGCCCTTTCAATGCTTCTCATCAGGCACCCATCCGCTATTTCTATGGACTCCCAGAGGGCCTTTTCCTTCTAAGGAGCATACGGCTGTTAGCAGTACAGGACACAGTATTCCTTAATCCTGGGTCACAGGCTGCCACCTTCAGGTGTAAACACTGGCAAAAATGAGAGCTTCAGGGACATGCTCCCTATAACCTTTCCCATTCCCAGCTAGCCTTGGCTTTTTTTTTTTGCTAGTTCTGATGGACCTCTTCTCTGTACTGAGATATAAAGTATAAGCACCTGCAATAATAAATCAGAGGTTTTCTTTTATATGGAGGCTATGGCTCTCAAAGATTCTTCTAGAATTCCTGGCTGCACAAAAGTCAGTTTTTTTCATTACAGCTTCTGGATCAATTGACCCCTTGTGTAACTGCACCTGAAGTAATCTGTGTTGCTCTGTCTGTGCTTGGGCTAGGAAACCTTGGGTCCTGCCATTTTCATGTGACCTGTAGCAGCTACCTAAACATTGTTGGTGGCCAAGTACACCCCTTCATGGAAACCGTGTTCCTGATGGCTATAGCCTCTTTCAGCAGGATAATATACCCTGCCCACCACAAAATGGTCACAATCACACAGGTGTACCTCATCTTATTGAATGAATTGGTATGGTGGTAACACAAGCTGGCTACTACATTCTGTCAGGGATAAGTTGCAGCTGCAAGCTTGTCTTTAATGAGTGATCAATTCCAGGCATGGTCCTTCACAACACATGCTAACTGCTACTAAGGCTGGCTATACATTATACAATTTTCTTGTGAATTTTTCTTTAGATTTACCACAAATCATATAATATCAGGTCAAACCTAAACACTTTCAATTGTATCAAATTAGGCAGATCCTTGCACTACAAAGTTGAAAGTAAATCTAAAGGAAATTGGACAGAAAATTGTATAGTGTATGGCCAGCCTTAGTGTAGTCATTTTCTCTGAAGATGGCAACTGCAGGAGGGTGTTCCCTTCCCTGGTAGTGCCATCACTTAACTATGTTGTTTCAGCAGCTTCAAATCGGATTATACACAAAAAATCCTGAAAATAAGATGCTGATATTCTGGGTTGGTAGTGTTGTGCTTCAAGAGAGGTAAACTAGACCAATCGGCATGAAAAGATAGGTGAGAGAGAAAAAGCTCCCTAAAGGCCAACCTCGCCTTACCATGCTGCATGTTTACACCTCCATTTAGGGTTTAACATGGGTAAAACCCCCAACCCCCTTCTCGCTCTTGCGGGATCGTGGGGTTTCTTGCAGACGTTGGTCTCTGTCCTAAGCGGCTGTGAAAAAGTTGCACTGGGGACATGGCTGCCTCTGGTTGCCTGTAAAATGATCAATAATGGAGGAAAGTGTGTCACAGGACCACCCACCATTCGGAGATCATGTTATAGATGGGTTCCCAGTGCAACTTTGTAACGGAAGCTTACCCTAAAGCTATTAACCAAACCCCCCCCCCAGCAGTGCTGGAAGCTGAGACAGGAAGAGGGAGGGACGTCCCGCATAGATAATTTCTCCAGGATTCAGCTGTCTATACGGCATGGGACATAATTCATTACTGGTAAGTAAAGTCACCAAACCCATACAGAAACACAAAAGCAGAAATATTGTGATGAAGGTTCCCAGGAGACTGCGGGAGGGAGAGGGCCGAACGTCTGGCTCACTGCACCGCGGCAAACTGAGCCAGAAGTGGGAGCAGGTACCTGTCGAAACCAGGTACCTGCTCCCCCCCTAAAAGGTGCCCAATATAGCAGTGGAGGGGGGGGGAGGCAAACAAGCAGAGCTTCCACTTTTGGGTGGATCTCTGCTTTAACTCTTTTTACTCCAAGGGTTGATTTTCTAAAGGCAAAAGCGCTGTTTTCTTTGCAAGTGAATTTTCCCTTTGCTTAGTGAATGTGAAGATCTGGTGACTTTGATCAACCGATCATGTGCAATAAAAAAAATTTTTTTTTTTTTTTTTTCTTTGCAGAGTGAATTTGCACAACATTCACTAAGCTAAGGGAAATATTTACTTGCAAGGTAAAAAAACATTTCTTTGCAAAGTGATCATCCCATTTCCCTTTAGAAAACCAACTTCCAAGTCTTCCAAAACTGGAACACTCAGAATTTGGTGCAGCTGTGCATAGTAGCCAATCAGCTTCTAACTTCAGCTTGTTCAGTTAATCTTTGGCAGTAAAAACTGGAAGTTGATTGGTTTCTATGCAGAGCTGCACCGGATTTAGCATGGTTCTCACCATTTGCATAGCACTGTGTAGTATTGCATCTATTATCTCTTCCTGCAAATCTACTGTGAGCACTCCCTATCTACTCTCACACACTGACTTTTTAAAGCACTAAATACATCACTATAAAGGAACATGGTGTAGTATAGCAGCAACTATCTCTCCCTCCAAACACTGTCAGCTCCAAGTCTCAAACACACACTGGAACAAGGCTGTTGGGATCTCTGATTTTTGTAAGGTGTGGGTTGGCACATAACTGCCATTCTTGGCCCCTCTAAGCCATCTGACCACAGCCAAGAAGTATATTGATAATTCATTGCAATAGCAGCAAACGGCTGCATTAGTTTGTCATTTTCAAGGACCTTGAATGACTTGGGTTTGCTTTGAACTGAAGTTGGACTCGAACCCCAAATCTCATAACTATTGAGCCCTGTAATATGGAGAATCCAAAGTTGAGTCATGTGTTGCCCCATCCCCAGAAGTTATTTCTTCATGTTCTGGTGGCTTTGTGTGGTAGGGAAGCAATTGTCAACTGAAGCAGACATTTTTGCTTTCCATTCCCCTTACTTTGGGTTGCTAGGAGCCCTAGCAACCAATGATGCTGTCATTGGTTGCTGGCAGCTGAGCTGTGCAGTGTCATTGGGTGCTACAACATGCACGGCCACCTGCACCATAACAAACTGTGTCCAAGCAACCAGCTCAGTAAGGCCTTGTTCACATGACTGTACTAAAGTGTATGTTCAAGAGCAGTGTTTGGCTACATGGGATGCAGTGGCTGCACAGAGACAGCTGCTGCTCCCAATCTGACAGTGTGGGTGCATGTTCCCAAACACACACTGTGTGTGGGCAAACACTGCTCCCCACATGGGCATATGGTTATGTATGCCTGTGTAAAAGAGGCCTAAAGCTGCTTTGTATACAGGGTAATGTTCCTGAGCTACAGTGAAGATGGTGCTCCCCTCCCCACCGAATCTCCTCACTTTGCCCCATTGGCAATATTCCTGGATTTAAAACTATTATTTTTTAATATTGCATATATAATATTTTGTCTATTGCTATAATATCAGTAATTTAATATAGTCTTGGTAATTACTTTTTCAGATGTTAAAAATTCTAATGTGTATGCTGTGGGCTGATTAATGATTTCTCAAGGTGTTGATGCATTACTAACTTTTCAAAGTACAAATAATCCATCCATTTCTGGTAATTCACTAACAATTTTGGCAACTTGTTCTTATCTTAAGAGTAATGGCATTTACTCATCTTATGCGTCTTTTTTAACTCCTTTGTGTCCGCATTAATATGTATGCATTTTGTGACCTCAAATGTATTCGGAATGTGAGGTTTCACATCAAATGGCATAGCATTAGTTGGATGAGTGCTTTGCCAGTACACATGTCGTTATTGAAGGAAATGCTCACAGACCCTTTATGCATTTCAGCCTACACTTTGGCTTTCCTTATGAATCACTGCTGACACAGCAAAGATCAGGAAAAAAAAAAAAGTCTCCGGGCATTTTAACAGTCATTAAATTTTTTAGTAGGCACAGTCACTAAATAATACAACTGAGAAGACTGTAGCAAAGTATAAGGAAACACACTCCGTTAAATCTCATAACCTTAGCAAATTTATGTAATTCAAATTACATTTTTTAGGCCCCTTTTCACACTACTTTTGTTGCAGTTTCCCTGCAGTTTACCCTGCTTTCTCATAGACTTCTGTTAAATTGGGACGTTTTAGAAGTCTATGGGAAACTGTGTTACCTGCGCAAAAACTGCCTGTATACCTGCAGTGCAGCCAAACCACAGCAGATCAGTGCAAAAACAGCCTATATCTGCAGCTTTTGTTAAAATCTAGTTCTGGTCATGAAGGTCCTTGTTTAGGCCCTTCCTGTAGTAGGGTGATAATGATCTGTCCCTGGCTCACAAATTGTACACCTGCATTGTAACATGGGCTCCTGATACACACCAGTGGCCTTTTCAATACACATTATGCGGACATGGTCCACTGTTGTTACAAAGGATGAAAAAAGGTGCAAAAGGCAATTGCTTACAATACTCAGTGCTTTAGTGAGTTAAATGTCATTCAGTTAGGTTTATATCTCTATCTTGTGAATCATGCTGTTGCAAAAACAATATGTATCCCAATATTTATCCATTTGCCTTGCCTACTGGGGCAATTTTTTTCTGCACACATTTAAATCTGCATTTTTTGCTACAAATTACTGTAGAACCCAAAAGTATAAATTTTCCGAAAGCAGAGATCGGATGTATAAAACGGTGTTAGTTGCAATTTGATTTGTTGAATGATATTTGCACAATTATCTACCAAACGCAATTCTGAAAAAAAAAAATGAAGTTTAGTGCACACAAGATTGTATCCAATTTTTTTGTAAAATATTGGGTTGCGTTAAGTAAGTGGCTACCAACCATGTCAAGTCAAAACTGCATGTCCAGGAAATTGGAGTAGTATAGTTTTTTTTTTTTTTGCAAACTGTCCACAGGCAGAGCTTTAAAACGCTTTTATAAGTTCTCAGTTTAGGGTTAACCATGAGTTATTGCTTTTATTCCATGGTTCGTGACAATACTTCACATGTGTGGTTCAATTCCTTTTTACATACATGTGCTCGCCCTAAATGGTGCAAAATATTGTGTGGGTTTTTTTAATTTTCACTTTAATTTTTTTTTTAACTTTATTGCTATCACAAGGGTCTAACAGGCCCACTATATGATAGCATGGACGGGTGACAGGTACTCTTTATAGACATTGGGGTCTATTAGCGAAATTTTAATTATAGGGTTAACAAACACTTTAAGGGCTCATGCACATGGGTGTAACATAATACTGAACTGAACACAGGATCATGTAGGTGGTTTCATCGGTTGACAGTTCATTGGTAAGAAAATAGTCATGGCCTGCATTGCTGTCAGATAGTACACTGCTTCACCCAGAAAACTGATGCAATTACAAATGTTTAGGCATTCTTGTGTTTATTTCTTTTGTATTGGTATGACAAAAGAGTGGAGAAACAAAAAGCCAAATCTGACACCTTCCATGCAAAACACCAAAAATGGACCAAACAAAATTATGGGCACCTTCTCACAATTGTAAGAAATAATTGCATTCCAAGTTTGTGATGTGCCTGTAATTTGTAATTAAACTCACCTGTATCAATTAACAGGTGCTGACAATATAGAAATCACACTGGCAACCAGTTAAAATGGTGAAAATTTAAATCAACCTTTCTTTTTGTGTGCCGTATGGAGAAGAGAAAAGAGTAGCAAAAGAATTGTATGAGGATTAGAGAACACAAATTATGCAAAAGCATGGACAATATCAAGGTTACAAGTCCATCTCCAGGGATCCTAATGTTCCTGTGTCCACTGTGCGCAACAGTGTCAAGTTTCGCAGCCCATGGCACTGTAGCTAATCTTCCTGGATGTGGATGAAATAAAACATTTTAATTTTCAAAGATTGCAATGAAGGATTGTTCAAATGATTAAAGAACCTTGATCAACTTCCAGACAAATTCACGCTGACCTACAGGCACTGTGTCAACTCACACTATATGTCGCCATCTGAATGAAAAGAGACTTTATGGTAGGAGACCTAGGAGGATCCCACTGTAGACACAAATAAAAAGTCAGATTGGAGTTTGCCAAAATTTACCTGAGGAAGCCAAAATCCTTTTGGGAGATTATACTTTGGACAGATGTAACAAAATTACAGTTTTTTGGTAAAGCCCATCATTCTACCGATTTCGTAAAAAGAAATGAGGTCTATAAAAAAAAAAAAATACAGTTCCAACAGTCAAACATGGTAGATGTTCACTGTTTTGGGGTTGCTTTACTGCTTCAGGCACTGAAAGTTTTGCATGGCATTAAGACAGCTAAAGACTACCAAAGAATTCTGGAGTGCAATGTAAGGCCCAGTGTCAGGAAGTTGGGTCTTCGTCAGAGGTCATGGGTCTTACAGCAGGACAGTGACCCAAAGCACACATCAAAGAGCACCCAGAATGGTTTCCGACATCGCTTCAGGTGCATTTACATGCATATATTGTAATTCATACCAAAAATTCTTCTGTTTTCCACTAGCTCCTATGCAATCTCAGAATTTCCTCCGTGTTCCTAATTTTTGATATATAAATAAATTGGGTTTAATTTTCTTCCTGTTTGCTTCTACCTTTTCCTGAGAGACGTGTACCAGCTGCCTACTACTGGATTACATTGTTGATCTTCTAGATGAAGCAATCTTGCTGATGGTGCTGAGTAGAACATTGAGGGAATTCGAAGAGAAGAGATTCACGTGCCACTGGTAGGCACATCCTCTAATGTCATTTCGACTGAAGAATGGCCTCTTTGCGCTGATGTAAAGAGACCTATCTA